>NW_028230441.1:7698331-7974354 GCF_043228905.1 Azolla caroliniana | reverse complement strand
GAAAGGATAGAAGACAAGGAGTTCGTGCTGACGAAGATCCACACGGACGAGAACGGGTCGGATATGCTGACCAAGGTGCTCACACCCGACAAGCTGGAAGCATGCCGGAAGAGGATCGGATTGGAGAGACATCCCATGCCGAAGTGAAGGGGGAGTTTGTTGGGATTACGGTCCCTTCCGGATGGCCGAATCGGAGGCACACGTTTGCCGTGCCCTTCAGGTATCGGAGTATCCACTTGGCCGCGTTCCAGTGCTCTTTGTCGGGATTGCTCATGTACCGGCTCACCACTCCGACTGCATATCCTATGTCCGGTCTTGTACACACCATTGCGTACATCAAGCTTCCGACGGCAGAGGCATATGGTACTTTCATCATGTCCTCCTTCTCAGCCTTTGTCTTGGGGCTTTGCTTGCTGGACAACTTGCAGTTTGCCGGGAGGGTTGACCCGACCGGTCTTGCTTCCGACATGTTGAACCGGTGAAGCACCTTTGTCACGTACTTCTCCTGTGACAGCCACAACTGCTTCTTCTTCCGGTCCCGGATGATGTGCATCCCTAGTATTTGCCTCGCCGGACCCAGGTCCTTCATTGAGAAGGTTCGGTGAAGCACTTTCTTCAGCATCCGTATCTTGACCTGGTCCCGTCCGACGATCAACATGTCGTCCACGTACAGGAGGAGTATTAGAAAGTCTCCTCCTTCGAACTTCATCACAAACATGCAGTGATCGGACTGCGTTTTGTGGTACCCTTCGTCGGTCATGAAGGAGTCGAACTTCCGGTACCATTGCCGGGGAGCCTGCTTCAGTCCGTAAAGGCTCTTCTTCAACCGGCATACCAGGTGCTCCTTCCCTTTCTTCTCGAATCCTTCCGGTTGCTGCATGTAGATCTCTTCTTCGAGGTCACCATGAAGGAATGCCGTCTTCACGTCCATCTGTTCTACCTCGAGGTCCATGCTTGCCGCTATGCTCAGCACCGTCCGGATGGAGGTCATTTTCACTACCGGGGCAAATATCTCGTCGAAGTCGACGCCCTTCTTCTGCTGGAACCCCTTCACCACGATCCTGGCTTTGTATCTCGGGGGGTTTCCGGCATCTCCCGGTTTCAGCTTGAACACCCACTTGTTTCGAAGTGCCCGCTTTCCTTTCGGCAACTCCACAAGTTCATATGTGTGGTTCTCATGCAGGGAATCCATCTCCTCCTGCATGGCACTTAACCACCTGCGGCTATGGGTGTCAAGCTTTGCTTCTTCAAAACTCTCCGGCTCCCCCTCGTCGGTTAGCAGCACGTGCTCTGGTTCCGGAAATCTCCGGGGGGCCCTTCTCTCTCTTAGAGGATATCTCCGTTCCGGAGCTTCGGTAACCGGCTCCTCCGCTTCCTCTTCATCCGAATCCATTTCGGGATCGGGGCCGGTTCCGGTATCAGTTTCGTCTTCCTCGGCCGGTTCTGTTTCTTCACCGTCTTCGGCCGGATCCTCGAGTGCTAACCGGTCCCTTGCCGATTGGGACTGCTCTTCGTAGAGTTGATCCTCACCGGTCGACTTGGAGCTCTTCATCTTCTTCTCCGACTCCCAGTCGGCGAGTGTCTTGTCCTCCATGAAGATGATATCTCGACTCCTGAATATCTTCTTGTCGACCGGGTCCCATACTCGGTAGCCGAACTCGTCGTTGCCGTAACCGAGAAATATGCATGGCCGGGTCTTTGGATCTAACTTTCCTCTCCGGTCCTTTGCCACATGCACGTATGCGAGACACCCGAACACCTTCAGATGCCGGTAGGACACTTCCTTACCGGTCCACACTTTCTGCGGCGTGTCTCCGTCCAAAGGTACTGAGGGTGATCTATTTATCACATACGTCGCCGTCGACATTGCCTCAACCCAAAATCCCTTGGGTAATTTCGCATGTGCTAGCATACTCCGGACCCTCTCCATTATGGTCCGGTTCATCCTCTCGGCCAGCCCGTTCAGTTCCGGCGTCTTCGGCACAGTAAACTCGAGCCGGATTCCCTTCGAGCGACAGTACTCTGCGAACTGCCCCCGGTATTCCCCTCCGTTATCCGCTCGTATCGCTTTCAGCTTCTTGCCGGATTCTCTTTCCACTCTCGCGTGGAGTTCTTTGAAGACGGACAATACTTGGTCCTTTGTCTTCAACGGTGCCGTCCACAGCTTCCGGCTATGGTCATCTATGAATGTTACGAAGTACTGAGCTCCGCCATGTGACTTCGCTTCTACTTGACACACATCAGTGTGCACCAACTCCAATGGTGCGCTACGTCTCGTCGGTGGCCTTGAGTGGAAGGAGGTCCGGTTTTGCTTACCAGCCAGACAGTCGGTACACTTCCCCAGGTGTACGTGCTTTACCGGTATCAGGTTGTCATCGGCAAGCCTCTTCATCCCCTTCTCACTCATGTGGCACAGTCTCTTGTGCCACAGCTCACCGGTAGTGTCGGCTGCCACGTTCAGCTCCTCCGGACATAGCCGGGAATTCATCAGGTACAGTGTATTGACCTTCCGGGCCCGAGCCACTATCAGCTCCCTTTGCTGAACTTCATGACACCGTTCCGGATGCTACCGGTGTAGCCTTCATCATCTAGCCTCCCGGCCGAGATCAGGTTCAATCGGACCTCCGGAACGTGTCGAACATCCTTCAGCAGCATCTTGCATCCGGTTGATGTCATCAGCCACACGTCTCCTATGCCGGCAATCCGGCATGTGCCTTCATTTCCCATCCGGACACAGCCGTGCTCACGGGCTGTGTAGGATGAGAAGTATTTCTTCTCCGGGGTCAGGTGGAACGACGCTCCGGAATCGACCACCCAGGTCATCTCTACACCGGCAAGGTTCAGCTCCCTCTCTTCGGTAATGAGCATTATCTCTTCTTCACTTGCCGCGAGTGCCGTCGTTCCTTTCCGGTCCTGCCCTCGCCGATCCGGACCTCTCCGGTCCGTGGCTCCCCGGTATGCACCGTTTCTCTCCGGTGACTTCTTCGAATCGGTGTCGTCGGCTCCATTGTCCTTTCGGTAATGCCGACAATTCTTCCGGAAGTGCCCCGGCTTCCCACAATGGAAGCATGTGGGCCTTCCTCTTGACTGCGACCGGGTCCCCGACTTCTCCCGTCTTTGCGGACTCCGGTTCCATTGTCTTCCCCGATCCGATTCGGTAAGCAGCATCTTCGGATCGGAGGCCGGTTCTTTATCTCTCCGACGCGCTTCTTCGTTCAAAATGCTTGTCTTTACCGTTTGTAGAGACAAGTTATCTTCGGTGCAGGAGGTGCTGAGAGTCACCACCAAGTTCTCCCAGCTTTCCGGCAATGTACACATCAAGATGATGGCTTGCATTGCATCCTCCAACGGGAACTTGATCGCCGCAAGCTGGTTCACGAATCCCATGAACGTGCTTACGTGTTCCACCATACTCTCGCCATCCCGGTACTTGAGGTTCACTATCTTCCTCATCAGGGAGGTCCGGTTCAACGCATTCTTCCTCTCGTAGAGGCCCGACAGCTTCTTCCACATCTCATATGCGTTGGTGTCGTTCGCCACATGTTGTAGAACGCTTACATCGACATATTGCCGGATCGTCGCTACGGCTTTCCGGTTCAGGAGCTTCCACTCCAACTCTATTACCCCCTTGGGTATCTTGGCATTGTCGATCGGTTCATACAGGTCTCGGACGATGAGAAGGTCTTCCATCTTTATCTTCCAGTCGGCGTAGTTCTGTGAGTTCAACACCATCATGCCCGGAGGCCCACTACCGCCGCCTTCCATTTTCTGTGCTACCGTCGCTCTGATACCACTTTGTTAAACATAGTGCTCGGCCACAACCGAGGAATAGGATCCACTTCACAGAAAACAGGAAATACAAATTGCACGAAGACAATAGAGAGAAGAGTACACAGAATGTTTTACGTGGAAAACCCTAAATGGGAAAAACCACGGGAGTCCTCAAACTCCAACTATCACTATAAACAGAGATGTACAATGGTGAAGCTACAAGGCAACAACCTTGAGCTCACTGTCTTCGCCACAGGCGGCGGTAATACACAGAGGCAACAACCTCTTCGTCTCTCTCTTTCTCTCTCTCTCTCTCTCTCGGCTGCTCACTTAGCTCCCTCTAAGTGGAAAACCAGAAAAATGAGTAACAGACACAAAACTGTTTGCCCTAAGTCATATTTATACACATATGACTTTCGCGCTATTTACAAATATAGCCTCAAGGGCCCTTGGCAAACATATTCACAAATATGTCCCCGCATCCGAATCTCTCTCCGGGTACATTGATCATCCGGCTCCGGAACCGGGTCTTCATCATCTGGATCCGGAACCGGGTACTCTTCATCCGGCTTCATGCCGGGTACTCTTCATCCTCCGGTTCCGTAACCGCAACCGGGCTTGCCGTCATTTATCTCCGGACATCCCATCCGGAGGGACCGAAATCCCAACACAAGGCGTGGGGCCGCGATAGTCCGGACACTCCCGGAGAACCCCACAAGTGCAAGATCGCGAAGAAACCCTATACTATCAATAGGAAATTTTGGTTCTCCGACAAGGGAGGGTGTGCGATAGTTGACGTTGTTGGACGGAAGAAGAGAAGGGCGGAGGAGCGACTTCGGGCATGTGGCATCCTCGGCCTTGGAGAGGAAATCATCGGAGCCGTGGAGGCGGTCTCTTTCGACGATACCTTGGGGGAGCTGCGAGAGGTAGTCGGAGGGGTCCTTAAAGAGGACCGGACGATTCCGGTATGTTCGGAAAGGATGTACGAAGTCATCGCGGACTTCAGTAGAGGGCTCGAGTCGGGTCGGACGGCCCGGGTGGACACAAGGTACAAGACTGTGGACCGGAAGGTGAGGCCAGTCACGGCTCCCTTGCCGGAGGGCAGCGAGTTGCGAATAAAGGGGGTTGCGTCGGACCCGAGTTTACGAAATCCGGCCCGCATAGGACACACATTCACCGATATAACGCTACGCGAGCTCAAAATCGGTGGGGGCGGCTTCCTACTGCTGGCGGAAGAGGACCATTTTCGGGGAATGCTCGGAAGGCACGGGAAGGCTTTCGCATTCTCACCGGAGGAGATCGGGTGCGTAGACCCGACAGTCGTGGAACCGATGGTGATATTCACGGTACCGCATGTGCCGTGGAGTCTCAAACCGATTCCAGTACCCAGAGTTCACATCCCGAAACTGGTGGAGCTGTTAAAGTAGAAGGTCGAAATGGGAATCCTCGAACCATCGAGTGCCCCATACTCGAATCGGTGGTTTACCGTGCCGAAGAAGGACGACACGTTGCGCTTTATTCAAGACCTGTAGCCGGTCAACAAGGTGACCATTCGAAACGCAGGGATCGGACCAACAATAGACGAGTTCGCAGAGGCCTTCGCCGGAAGTTCGATTTACTCGGTCGGTGATCTCTACTCAGGGTACAATCAGTTCCAGCTAGCCATAGAAAGCAGAGACATCACGACAATGCGAACTCCTCTCGGCCTTGTACGGATGTGTACCCTACCGCAAGGAGGGACGAACTCGGTGGCTCACATGGTGAACACAATGAACAAGGTGTTGAGGGATTGTATCCCGGACATCACCATGCCGTTTCTGGACGACGTCCCGATCAAGGGATGCCCGGTGGAGGAAAGGGACGAAACGATCGGACCGGACGAGTGCCGGAAATTCGTGGCGACGCACATCGATGACTGCGAGAAGGTGCTACAGAGGTTGGAGGGCGCGAGGCTCACCTTCTCCGGGGGAAAATCGGCCTTCGGGCAAGCAGAGATCATGGTCGTCGGACACCTATGCGGGTCGTACGGCCGGAAACCGTCTCCGGCTAAGGTAGAAGCCATCTCCGCGATGAAGGACGATTGTAGCTCGGTCACGGAGGTTCGGAGGTTCTTAGGAGTGTGTGCGTTCTACCACATATGGATCCCGCATTACGCTCATGTCGCGGATCCATTATATGGGTTGCTGAAAAAGGGGCGAAGATTCGAGTGGAAAGACGAGCATACGGAGTCTGTCCGGAAGATGAAGGAAGCACTTGCTGTGGCTCCTGCGCTCCGAAAGGCTGTCTACGGAAAGAACACTCTAATTTACGTAATGGTAGACACGAGTCCGACCGGGATTGGATGGGTCGTCAAGCAGGAGGACGAGGACGGCACGCGTTTCTCGATCCGGTTCGGCGCGAAGGTCCTCAGCGAGCGACAACGAGGATACGCCCAGGTTAAACGCGAGCTCTGGGGTATCGTTTCGGCGGTAAAAGCCGATAAAGACTACCTGATCGGGGCAGAGGTAATTATCGAGACGAACTGCCTGCCAATTCTTGGCATGGTTTCCGAATGCGCGACGCCGGACCTGGCAATGCTCAGGTGGATAGCGTACATCAAGTCCCTGAATCCGGAAATACGACACATTTCCGGGAAAGACAACGCCATGGCCGACATGCTTTCAAGGGCGAGGTTCGAAAACGACGGCGACATGGTTTCAGAGGAGGAGGAAGTCGGCGTGGACTTCTTCGAGGCGGCTTACGTGACAACCAAAGGGGAATGCTCTCCGACGCTTAACGACTTCGACGAGAGCAAGTACGATGTGGAGTGGCTGCAAATCGGCGGGTTCCTGAAAACAATGACACCGGGCGCGGCATGGACAACGGACGAGGCCAACCGGATTCGGAAGAAAGCCTACCGATTCTTTCTCCGGGACGGCTACATCTGGAAACACCCGAAGAAGAGGAACGTCATCCCGCTCCGAGTGGTGGCGAAGAAGGAGGAACAGGAGGGTTTGCTGGCGGCGTACCACGATAGCCCGTGGGCTGGACACCGTGGAATGTGGGCCACGTTCGAAAAGCTAAAGGGAAAGTACTGGTGGTCGGGACTATACCGGGACGTGCATCGGTTCGTGACGACTTGCGAAAGCTGCCAGATGCACTCCATGATCCGACACCGGGACGAGCCTCACCCAACCTACCCTCCGACCGTCCACTTCAAGTGGATGGTGGATTTGGTGACGATGCCAATGGGGGTAGGACAGATGCGGTATCTGGTGCTGGCTCGGGAAGATCTAACGAACCAGGTTGAAGGCCGAGCCCTGCAGAACAAGACGACGGCAGCCGTATGCCGGTTTTTGATTGAGGACGTAGTATGCCGATACGGGTGCGTAGGGAAGATCATGGCTAACCGTGGCGAGTTGGATGGAGAAGAAGCCGAAGAGATGTTCGACCGGCTAGGAGTCAAACTTTCGCTCACCACAGCGTACAATCCGGAGGCGAACGGGAAGGTGGAGCGTGGACACGGGCCAATTGTCAAAGCGCTAGTACGGGCGTGCGGAGGCCGAGTCGGGGACTAGCCACGGCTGCTACCTTATGCCTTGTGGGCGGACCGGACTATGCACAGTTCGGTAACCGGGTTCATGCTGGCCAAGCTGATGTTCGGACAGAAGCCGATCATGCCAACAGAGCGAACGATCTCCTCGTGGGCCACGGTGGACTAGAGGGATGAGATGAGCCAAGAGGAACTATTGGCGGCGCGGATTCGACAGCTTGAGCGGAGGCCGGAGGACGTAGAACGAGTCGCGGAGAAACTTCGGGTAGCAAGGATAAGGAACAAAGGCCGGTTCGACCGAACACACCGGTCCAGGCCAAGGAAGATCGAGGAAGGCGACTGGGTGCTAGTCTACGACAGCAGCCTCGACAATCAGCACAGGGCCACGCGGAAGTTTGCGAGGAAGTGGTTCGGGCCTTACGTAGTAACAGGCGCCAACGACAATGGGACGTACCATCTCGCGGAGCTCGACGGTACGAGAATGGCAATACCGGTAGCGGGGAAGAGGATCAAAGCGTTCAAGAAACGGCACGACGGGGAGCCGGGGTGTTATATCTTATGCGTGTGATTATTAAAGACGATCATGTTAAGTAACCTAATTAAGTCGGATTAATCGTTGAGTCTAATCCTGTTGCCGTAACACCCCTTTGGTGAAGTGTCTTCCGTAGACACCCTGTGTTAGGCCATTGTCCGGCCCTAAGAGTTAACAAGAAGGTGAGGGGGAGGAGCGATGGGAGCGCTAATAGTTAGAAGGTGGGTTTCTGTTTTATGTAGAAGATCTTCTATTTCCTTCTTTTTCTGGATTAGGGTTCATTGGGCGGCGAGCCATCGTGGTGCCGCGTGTTCTTGAACTAGGAGTCTGTGCATGCATTTAGTCCTTTTAATAGTCGTTGTCTTCTCTTCTTTCTTTCTTTTTTTCTTTTTTTTTTTTTCTTTTTCGTAACGGTTATATACAACCTATTTTTACATTATGGTACAAGTGGGGCCGCCCATTTACGCTGTAGGTTCTCCGGCTTTGTCCTGTTTGGCGGTGAATGGGTTAGGTGGCGTAGAGCCCAGGTAAGGTTTAAGGCGAAACCCATTCACCTTTTCCCGTACTACTTCCCCGGCCAGCGTACCTAGTTGGAATGTGCCTTGTTCCGCTCCAATTATCCAGTATGGGCCAGTCCAGCGGAAGCGTAACTTCCCTGGCATATGGCCCATGCGGGTTTGGAAAACCAGCACCACCCGACCGACGGCGAACTCCTTTTCCCTTGCGTTCCGATGTCGATCCACAAACGCTTTACGCCGTCGCTGTTCCTGATCCAACACAACCATGTTGTGTACGCGTTTTTCCCCGAGTTTGAGTAGTTGGTGGTGTCGTACCTCCTCCGATCTAGCTTCCGATAGTCGGTCCTGTACCTGAATTTGCAAACTGGGTACCTGAAATTCGACCGGCATCACAGCCTCCAGCAAACGCTAGTCGAAACTGTGTTGACTGTATGCTTGTTTTGTAGTTGGTTCTGTACGCCCAGAACACACTCTATAATTTGGTATCCCAGTCTGTTCTATTTTCATTGACGATTTTCTTCAAGATGGTCTGCAACGTCTTGTTGGTGGATTCCGCTAACCCATTCGCCTGTGGATAATATGGCGTACTCTTTTTATGGACTACGGTGTAATGATGTGTTTGTTCCCGAACCATCGTATTGAGAAAGTGACTCCCCCTGGTCACTGATGAGCTCAATCGGACAGCCGAACCGGCTACAGATGTGTTCGTACAGGAACTTGGTTGTGACGGCCGCCGTATTTTCTCGTAGTGCCTTTGCTTCTACCCACTTGGTGCAATAATCCGTAGCTACCAATATGTATTTATTGCCCGTACAGGCTGCCACTGGTGTGAAGGGGCCCACGAAATCCAATCCCCACTTTTGGAAGGGGTCTAGCGATAATACGGTGTCGGGGTAGTTGTGGTTCGTGCGGCGAAGTCGCAGGGACTAAGGTTAAGGGGAGTTGAAGGAACTTTTATAAGGCTTGCGCGCAAATGTTAGGAAGATAAAGGATATGAAGAATAATAGTTTAAAGTAATATGTGTGAGAGAGAGACTAGTATAGATAAAAGATAGAGGCAATGTATGATTCAAGACACAAGATAGAGACAAAGTATGATTTAAGACAAAAAAAGTATATGATATGTATTACGAATACAAGATTTTACCAACTTTACAATGTTTGGTAGCAAGATGAACCCTTTCTCTACCGACCCTTGATTCGAACTCACGACCTCAACTTCGAAACGAGAGGTTCTCCACCCAATGAGCTAGTCTTCTTCAATTGATTGTATTATTTTTTCACTCTCTCTTGATTCCTTGATTCCCTTTTGTTTTCCTTTCCTCTCTTTTTATAAGTATTTCCATGCATATGGTAATGTCATGCATGTAATGCATGAGTTACATCTGATGCATGATCGCCATTTGGCGCACATGCATTGCATGTGATGCATGATAGCCATCATGCTCATTTGAGCTCCCATGTATTGGGATAAGTATAATGATGGATATAACCCTAAAACAAATAACCTAGCTTAGTGGTGTATGGTTTGTGCTTGATATACAAGGTTGAGGGTTCAAGTCCCTCAATTTTACTTAATACAATATATAGCTTCATTCTTATATCATGAAGCACATTTATTACACACTTTTACAAATAAATAGCCTAGCCTAGTGGTATGTACATTGTACATCGTATATAAGGATGTGGGTTCAAGTCTCTCAAATATTATTAAATACAACATTTAAGCTCATTTTTATATCGTGAAGCACATTCTTCACGACACCCACCCCCTCTGAACTTGCACATTGGTTGTGCAGAGTTCATCCAACACTTCTTCCGATTCTTTTAGTTCTTCTACTTCTTCATAAAATTCAGGCTCTAATGACTCCCTCCTTTTAAATATTTTAATCCTTTTTCCTGCAATTGGGATACGAATTTCTGTCCCATCTAATTCATTGAGGAAATATGTGGCTTTATCTGTTATTTTCCTAACTTCATAAGGTCCAAACCATCTTTTTGCAAACTTCCGAATAGTACTGTATTGATTATCTAGGCTATTATCATATACTAATACCCAATCTCCCTCTTGCACCTTTCTTGGTCGTATTCTTTTCATCTTGTCAAATCTGTCCTTATTCTTGATTCTTGCCTCTTTCAATCTAGTAGCTGCTTTTTCTATGTCTTCTATCCTTGATTGAAGTTGTCGTATTCGAACCGCAAGTAAATCTTCCCTACTCATTTCTGATTCCCAAGGCAACACAGCCCATGTAGTTATCTTTTCTTCAATTGGCATTATTGGCTTCTGTCCTGTGATTAATTCTGCAGGCATATATCCAGTAACAGTGATGTGAGTTGTCCTATCAGCCCATAGTGCATAGGGTAAGGTTTTTGGCCAATCACTAACCCGTCCTCTACATGCCTTTGCCAAAGCTTTGACTATTGGCCCATGTCCCCTTTCTACCTTTCCATTAGCTTCTGGATTGTACGCCGTTGTCAAAGAAAGCCGAATTCCTATTTTGTCGAAAAAATCTTGAGCTTCCGCAGAATTGAGTTCTCCCCTATCTGCCACTATCTTCCCGATACATCCATATCTACAAACAATGTCCTCCAAGATGAATTGACATACTCCTAATGTCCCTTTTGTTCTCAATGAACGACCTTCCACTTGATTTGTTAGATCTTCTCTAGCAAGAACCAAGTATCTCTTTTGTCCTACTCCAAGTGGCATTGTTACCAAATCTATCATCCACTTGTAATGCACCCCCGGTGAGTATGTTGGGTGTAATTCATCACAAAATTTTACATTTGAATAATATTGACAAGTGGGACAAGTTTCCACATACTTTTTTATTTGCTCATAGTATCGAGGCCACCAAAATCGTTCTTTAATCTTACTGAAAGTGGCCCACACTCCTCGATGACCAGCCCATTCTTTGTCATGCAGCTCTTTGATTATCTCCTTTCTTTGCCCTTCAGAACCTATTACTCTTTGCGGGTTTCCAGTCTTGGTTTTCGGATGTCGCCATAGATATCCTTCATGCAGGAAGAACTTATGGGCTTTCTTGCGAAACTGTGCGAACTCTTTTCCAGATCGACCTTTGTACTTGTCAGGGGTTTGTAGGTATTTCCCTATTTCCTTGAATTCTTCTTCATACTCCTCTTCTAGAAACTGCATTCCTCCTTCCCGAGTAATGCTTGTGGTAAGGACTGTTTGTTCTTTGTCCTCATCGTCTGAGTCTGGAATCTCCTCTTCCTCATACCTTGCTCTTGATAACATATCTGCTACTGCATTTCTATTCCCAGAGATATGTCGAACTTCAGGGTTGATTGATCTAATATAGATACACCATCTTAACATGGCTTGATCTGGAATATCACAATTAGCTATGATACCTAGAATAGGCAAACAATCTGTTTCTATTATTACTTCAGCACCAATTAAGTAATCTCTGTCTGTCTTTACAGCTGTTACTATCCCCCATAGCTCTCTTTTCACCTGTGCATATTTTCTTTGTCGACCACTAAGAACCTTTGCCCCGAATCGGACTGGATACCTTTCTTCCCTATCTTGTTGGCTTATCACCCATCCAATTCCAATGGGACTAGAGTCTACTGTGAGATATATGGGCCGGGTGTAGTCTGGTTGCTTTAATGGTGGAGCTTGTGCCAAGTAGTACTTCAATTTCTTCATTGCCTCTGAATGCTCTTCACTCCATTCAAATGTCTCTCCTTTTCTTAGGAGTCTATATAAAGGTTCAGATAAATGGGCATAATGCGGAATCCATTTACAGTAAAAAACACATACCCCCAGAAACCTTCGTACTTTTGAGATGGATGTACATTCCTCTTGCATATTTTGAATTGCATTGACCTTGGTTGGGGATGGCTTTCTCCCATACGGGCCACACATATGACCAACTATTAATATCTCTTTTGTCCCAAATATTGACTTCGCCCCTGATAAGGTCAAATGCACTTCTTCCATCCTTGATAGCACCTTCTCACAATCCTTGATATGATCAGCAACGAATTGACGGCAACCACTTTCGTCCAATTCCTCGTTCTTCTCTTCCTCCTTGCATCCCTTAATTGGAACATCATCTAGAAAAGGCATTGTAATATGAGGAATAAAATCACGAAGTACCTTGTTCATTCCATTCATCATATGCGCCACTGAGTTGGTCGCTCCTTGCGGCAAGGTGCACATCCGTACTAACCCTATAGGTGTCTTGATAGAAGTTATATCTCGACTTTTGATAGCAAGTTGAAATTGATCATACCCGGAATAAAGGTCTCCCATTGAATATATAGCTCTTCCTGCAAACATCTCAGCAAACTCATCCACAATTGGCCCTACTCCCGAGTTTCGGATTGTTACCTTATTCACGGGTTGCATATCTTGGATAAATCGGAGTCGCCCATCTTTCTTTAACACAGTGAACCATCGACTCGAGTAAGGAGCGTTCGATGGTTCCAAGATACCCATCCTTATCTTTTCTTTCAAAAGTTCTAATAGTTGAGGGATTCTAGCCCTAGGCATGGGTATTGGCTTAAAGTTCCATGGAATATGAGGGATAGTGAATATAACCATGGGCTCCACAATTTCTGGATCCACACACCCTATTTCCTCCGGTTGGAATGCAAACGCCTTTCCATGCCTTTTTAACATCTCCCTGAACTGCTTTTCTTCAGCGGGTAATAGGAAGTCACCCCCTCCTATTTTCATCCCTGGTATTGTTTCCGGAGTAAACACATGTCCTACCTTTCGTGGGTCTCTGATCATTGGCTCTGTGGCTGCTTCTTTGATTGCCTTTTCACTATCCCCTGGAAGTGGAGCAGCAATAGGACGAACCTTCTTCTCCACTGTCTTGTACTTTGTTAGTACATGTGCTTCATGATCCTTTCGAGCAACTTCTTCAATGACCTCATACATCTTGATTGAATGGACAGGAACTTGGATTTCGTTGTCTTCTTCCATTGCTTCCAAATGAGTTATTGTATCTTCAAAACTTAATTCTTCAAACATATCCTGAATTTCTTCATCATCATCTATTAATCCAGAACACTTAAAGTACTCGAAAGCATTTTGTATTTTATTATTATTTACTTTTAGTATAAAAGTAGCACCATTAGATGAGATTGTACAAGGAATATCTTTATTTACATTATTATTTATGGGGTTTTCTTTTATGCTCGGGCTATCACAGCCCCTACCTGTAAAAGCCCTATCTAAAAATCCTGGGAAAACTCTTCATCCATCTCTTGAATTGGATGTTCCCTCAAGCATTCTTTGTTTCTTTCATGGTTGGGCCTCACGGTTAAGAATTGGACAGTCTTTCTTCCATCTTGACTCTTGATTCTCGCGAAAGCCGAACCATCATCAATAACCTTTGTTTCCATCCTCACTGCGGTGATGTAGGGCTGGCCAAGGATGACGCTGTAGGTTGATCGATCCTGCACAAAGAAATTTTGATTCACCGAGACATCACCAATTGTTACCTTCACACTAGGACATGCTCCGAATAGATCCTCCGTAGTTTCTGTGGCAGCTCTTATTTTCCACCCATGATTCTTGTCAATCGGCCATCGTCCTCGAGCGTAAAATTCCGATGACATCATGTTAATCTCTGATCCATGATCGATCAAAGCAATACATGGAATTTGCTGCTCCCCAATTTTTGCAGGTGCCTCCGTTGTTGCTCGAGCCCAATGGTCCCTTGTATAGTGACTCCTATCCCCTTCATGGACGCCAACATCATTCTGGTTTTTTACACTTGCAGCATTGATGGTGCCACCATACAAATCTTGGAGTGTTGCTGCACACCCTCCCGTAATTTCCTCCGTCACCTGTCTCTTCCTTCTAATAATATCTATGATAACTTCATGAAATTCTTTCTTTGCTATACCCAACACTTCTCTTAAAGTAAATTCTACCTTACTATTTAATATTCTTGTTTCTAGTACCTTTTTTATATCCGTCGTTGTTTCTATGTCTGAGGCAAGCTTGAAAGATGGGCCTGTCTTTCCTTTTACTTTATCAGCTTCCTTCGGCTCAATAGCACCCTTTTCCATCTCCCTTCTCTTTTGTTCTCGTGTCTCATGTCTCTTTGTCGGATCAGCTTCCTCAGCTCTCTTCCGCTTCTCTTCCACTAGCACATCTTGTGCATTCACTTGGGCGAATGCTGATAGCGCGTCTACTGGATCATTCCATCCAGTGAAGTTTCGTATTTCATCTCCCGCTCTTTTTAATTCATCCACTCGAACCTTCCCTTTTCTTGCATAATCCATCACATCTTGCCAAAAGCCAGATCCACCATATGAGTCTTCTACGCGCAATCCTAAGGTTGCCACGGATTGTATCGCTTGAGTCGTTTCTCTCTCGGCATCTTCCATTAACCTTTTCATTCCTCCTCGCCCGAAGTTGAGTTGAAGTGGTTGTCGAGTCTCAGTTGAGTGAATCTTGCCATCTTGATAGTAGATTTTATTATGATTAAGAGCATCCCTATGCTCTTGACAATCTTTCTTCTGGTGGTCGATACTATCACACCACATACACCTTCGGACCATTCCACCTCCCTGCCTTGATGAAGTCGAGCTTTGTCCCGATTCTAGCTTCGTCACTTTGATCGACAAGTCTTTCATGCCTTTCACTAATTCGTGTAAGAGTGATTCTTCTACTTTCTTTTCTCCCGACTCGTTCCCCGTTTCTTCATCATTTCTGTCGGGCAACTCCATAAACCATAACTTTCTTGTGCAAAAATGGGCGCAAGCCCTTTTCACCTGCTCCCAGTCTTCGGTAAGTCCACTTGGACTATTCTGATCTTCTAAAAGCATTCCCAAGTCCTTCCTGTCTTTAATATTAGTAGCTTGTAGAAACAATATGACTTTATCTGGCACTAACATTTAGTTGCTCAAATCTTTCAGAAAACTCTTTTAATACTTCCAAAACACTTAAATGTTTATTAGACTCTACCCAATCCATGAAAGCTCGCCTTGTCATCCTTGACATATCGTTGAGGTTGTATTCATTGAGTAATGCCCTTTCGAATGTTGTCCATGTCTGATTCTCCCTTTGGAGCTCTTGGATCCTCTCTTGTAGCCCAATCGCAGCGACTCGACTAAAGCTATTAATTTTTGTAGCTTCGTCGACACCGCGTTTAAGCATTTCTTCATTATAAATCTTCAGAAATCTTGTTAAATTTATACCTTCGAAGATTCCTACTCGTGCGAGAATATTGTCGACGGCTTTGTCGATGCTTGCCATCATCCCTTGTTCCCGCATCACTCGTTCCATCATCGTACACATAAGCCTAATTTGCTCCTCCATTTCTCCTCGTCACCGCCTTCACGTCGGGTTCACCAAATGTGTCGGGGTAGTTGTGGTTCGTGCGGCGAAGTCGCAGGGACTAAGGTTAAGGGGAGTTGAAGGAACTTTTATAAGGCTTGCGCGCAAATGTTAGGAAGATAAAGGATATGAAGAATAATAGTTTAAAGTAATATGTGTGAGAGAGAGACTAGTATAGATAAAAGATAGAGGCAATGTATGATTCAAGACGCAAGATAGAGACAAAGTATGATTTAAGACAAAAAAAGTATATGATATGTATTACGAATACAAGATTTTACCAACTTTACAATGTTTGGTAGCAAGATGAACCCTTTCTCTACCGACCCTTGATTCGAACTCACGACCTCAACTTCGAAACGAGAGGTTCTCCACCCAATGAGCTAGTCTTCTTCAATTGATTGTATTATTTTTTCACTCTCTCTTGATTCCTTGATTCCCTTTTGTTTTCCTTTCCTCTCTTTTTATAAGTATTTCCATGCATATGGTAATGTCATGCATGTAATGCATGAGTTACATCTGATGCATGATCGCCATTTGGCGCACATGCATT
This sequence comes from Azolla caroliniana, assembly GCF_043228905.1. NCBI lineage: Eukaryota > Viridiplantae > Streptophyta > Polypodiopsida > Salviniales > Salviniaceae > Azolla > Azolla caroliniana. Next base: position 7,958,122 of record NW_028230441.1, on the reverse strand, counting down.
GCATGTGATGCATGATAGCCATCATGCTCATTTGAGCTCCCATGTATTGGGATAAGTATAATGATGGATATAACCCTAAAACAAATAACCTAGCTTAGTGGTGTATGGTTTGTGCTTGATATACAAGGTTGAGGGTTCAAGTCCCTCAATTTTACTTAATACAATATATAGCTTCATTCTTATATCATGAAGCACATTTATTACACACTTTTACAAATAAATAGCCTAGCCTAGTGGTATGTACATTGTACATCGTATATAAGGATGTGGGTTCAAGTCTCTCAAATATTATTAAATACAACATTTAAGCTCATTTTTATATCGTGAAGCACATTCTTCACGACAACGGGCTGGTGTGGCATCCTTGCGCCCTCCGTGGGCTGGCCCATCCGTTGACACAAATCACACTTTCTACAATATTCGGATGTGTCCTTCTGCGTTGTTGGCCACCATAAGCCCGCCTGCCATATCTTCCGGGTTGTAACGTCGTCCGCATAATGGTTGCTTGTCGTGCCGCAGTGCGCCTCCCGTAGAACTGCTTCTTTCTCATCCTGACGTACCCCACGTCGCCAAATGCCGTCACTGCCTTTGTGATATAAAACTCCTTCTACGAGGCAGAAATTACGGCTTCGGACAGCTAGTCTTTTCTTCTCGTCCGTGCGTAATTGTGGTGGAGGCAGTCCCGTAGTCAAAAAGTATGTCATTTCCATAAGCCACCTGTCCGGAAAGGTCGATTCCGTTCTTTCTACTAGTGCTGCAACCCGCAAGATGTCGGCGTCCGAAAAATCGTCGTCATCTTTCTGCATTGTTTCTCCATTCTCGAGTCTGCTCAAAAAATCTGCCACTGCGTGTTGCGTCCCTGGTCGGTGCTGGATTACGAAATCGAATTCTTGGAGCAGCAGCATCCATCGCGCCAATTTTCCTGTCAGGGCTTGTTTCTTCACCAAATACAACAGCGCCAAATGATCCACGTGGAACGTGAATTTCCTCCCTAGTAAATAATGCCGGAATTTATTGTTGTTATAGATCATCCCTAATGCCTCCCGCTCCGTTGTGGAATAGTTACGCTCTGTTGTTGATAATTTGCGACTAGCCGGTACCAGTTTGGTTCGGAGAGCTGCATTAGTGCACTTCCTATTGCTATGTCCGAGGCGTCGACGAACACGTGGAATGGCTTCGCCCAAACTGGTGGTTGTACGATGGGAGCCTACGTGAGCATTATCTTAAGTGCCTCATAGGCCTTGTCCTCCGTTGTTGTCCATTGGAAGTGAGTCCGATGTACAACAGCATATAACGGCGTGGCGAAGTCCGCCAAATATCGTATCATCCGACTATGCCACCGTATTTGTCCTAAAAACTGGCCGAGTGATTTCGGGTTTGTCGGAGTTTTGGCTTGCGTAATCGCGGAGATCTTGATCGAATCAACCGTTATTCCCTCTTTACTGACTATATGGCCCAGGAGAGTCCCACTGGCCACGCCAAAAGCACATTTCGCGGGATTCAGGCTTAAGCGTGCAGTGCGGGAACGTTCCAGGCACAGTTGCAGGTGCGTAAAATGGTCTATGGTTCTGGGTAAAAGCATGCGAGTGGAAACACTATTATAGCTAATTAGCTACTAAAATGGCCATAGCTAATTAGCTATTTGTTTAGCTAGTCTTTTTTGTGGGAAAATCAAATATTTGAAAAACTAATTTATGAAAAAACTCAAATATTTGAACTTCTGTTTCAGACGTAGTGGAACTTGGGGAATATCACCATCATCTAAGGTCAACTTCAATGTCATCAATTTCCTGTTTAGCCTAAGTCTGATTTTGAACGCAGATGGAGTACTCAGAGCACGAACGCAGACGTAGCTCCCGCAACAGCAAAAAATCGACATTGCAGATTGAGAGCTACAACACAGAACCCGCTCGATCATCGTCCAGGTATGTTTCAGTTACAGAAACCCCAAACATTTGTTTTTTCTTTTTGACTACTGTCTGAACTTTGGTGCCGATTCATATTTCCCCAAAATCGAATAGGGCGAAGTCCTTGGAGTCCCATACAAGGATGTCTCGCAAATCGGGGAGTAGCAACAGGTGTGTTTATATTACTTTTTTTGTGTTTAATCCTGTCTTTAGTGATGATTGGGGTTTCTGATTGAAATTTCTGATTAGGGTTTTTGTTTATAAATTTCTTATTAGAATTTCTGATTAGGGTTTGTGATTGAAAATTTTGATTAGGGTTTGTGATTGAAATTTCTGATTAGGGTTTTTGATTATAAATTTCTGATTAGAATTTTTGAATAGGGTTTCTGGTTACAAATTTTGATTACAAATTAGAATTTCTGAATAGGGTTTTTGTTTATAAATTTCTGCTTAGGATTTCTGATTAGGGTTTGTGATTGAAATTTTTTATTAGGGTTTCTGATTGAAATTTCTGATTAGGGTTTTTGATTATAAATTTCTGATTAGAATTTCTGAATAAGGTTTCTGGTTACAAACTTCTGATTACAGATTTTGATTAGGGTTTCTGATTTCAAACTTCTGATTACAGATTTTGATTAGGGTTTCTGATTTCAAATTTCTAAATACAAATTATGATTAGGGTTTCTGATTTGCTAAGTTAAAGATTTTGCACCATTTTTGTTGTTGTTGATTGGGGTTTTTGATTCTCACATATTCTGATTTTGCACTATTTCTGATTTCTGAAATGATATTTCAGATGGCTCGTTCCTCCGTATACGAGAGTGCTAAACTTCGCAAAATTTTGCGAGACAAAGGAGGACTTCCACAACACCTATGGTCTGTCACTCGAGGGTGTTGACCCTGCTGTCCTAAGTGATAAATTGATCAGTGATATAGACTGGATGACAGTATATACAGTGCCTAGAGTCAAAGGCAAGGTCAAGCTGAAGCATGTACGAGCCGACTTGTACGATGACTGCATGAGACTGCACCAGAAAGTTCATCAGGAGATCCCAGTCAACAATGAGTTGTCAGTTTCATTTGCTAGAGCATTTGCATATGAGTACTGCAAAACAGCAAAGGAATCTAGAGACCCTGAAATGTATAGGGTAGCTTGGGCAGTCTATGGTGAGGCATCGGTAAAAAGATGTCGAAAGATGGGGACCTTGGCACAAAAAATAGACAGATTTTGGAGCATGGTAGCTGTTGATGCAACTGCCGACTCCCAGCAAGACCGGGGGCATACACCACACCGACACCCAAGGAAAGCCAATGTCGATGATACAGGTGAGACATTGGTTAGCTATATGCTAAAAAATGTCCATGAAGCCTGTGAGACATTGGCATTTTTTAAGACTGATTTAGAGAAAGCCACAATGGCTTCTGCAATGGAGAGCAAAGTTACTTCTGCTGTTACAACAATTAGAAATAAGATTCAGGTAACTATTGTTTTGCTGGTATGTGATTGTGTTATAAATAACGGGTAAAATGTGCTAATCAAGCATTATCTGGAATAGGTTGCGCAACAGGAGCTTGAATTAGAGGGGCCACTGGATCCCCAGCGTAAAATAGAACTGCAAATAGAGATCCAGGTTCTTTCAATGAACCTGGACCTTCTAGGTGTAAATACTGTTGCAGATTACAATTTGGATAAGCTTCAAGTAAGTTAACGATTCCTGAGCAAAGTTGGTGTATCTTTCAACAACAAGAATAATTAATCGGTAAATTTCTCTGTTGCGTTGAAGGAACAATACATTCATCAAGAACAGGTAGTTAGCTGCCTTAAGAAGAAGCTACATTTTGTGGAGGGAATGGTAAGGACCAGACAGGATTTGGACCTGAACATTCTTGCTCCCTTACCAAATGAAGTAGAACCAGAAAATGATTTATTGACAGTTCAAGCACGTTGCATCGCTTGCGGGTTAGGTGTGGAGGACAAAACTGCGTCTTTGTTGGTTCACCTACAACCATGCAACCACACATACCATCTGCTTTGTTTTCAACATGCCTGTCGAATTGCTGCATTCTGTTTGGGAGATTGCAGTACAACTCTACCAAATGAGTGGAGAAAACTAACAGGTATACCATACTGTAGCTAATAAGCTTAGTCTTTTCTAATTAGCTATCCTACTCTAGCTAATTAGCTACTGGCAGCTAATGAGCTACTAGCTAATTAGCTATCCTAGTAGCTAATTAGCTATGGTACTAGCTAATTAGCTAGTACCATAGTTGTGTAAAAAAGCTAATTAGGTATCCTACTAGCTAATTAGCCACTGGCAACTAATTAGCTATCCTAGTAACTAATTAGCTACTGCCATAGTTGTGTAAAGTAGCTAATAAGCTATCCTAGTAACTAATTAGCTACTGCCATAGTTGTGTAAAGTAGCTAATAAGCTATCCTAGTAGCTAATTAGCTACTGGCAACTAATTAGCTATCCTACTAGCTAATTAGCTACTGGCAACTAATTAGCTATCCTACTAGCGAATTAGCTATCCTAGTAGCTAATTAGCTACTGGCAACTAATTAGCTATCCTACTAGCTAATTAGCTATCATAGTAGCTAATTAGCTACTGACATAGTTGTGTAAAGTAGCTAATAAGCTATCCTAGTAGCTAATTAGCTACTGGCAGCTAATTAGCTGTCCTAGTAGCTAATAAGCTATCCTAGCTACTACATAGTTCAGAAAGTAGCTAATTAGCTTTCATTGTAGCTAATTAGCTATCCTAGCTACCACCATAGTTAGTAAAGTAGCTAATTAGCTATCCTAGCTACTACCATAGTTAGTAAAGTAGCTAATTAGCTATCCTAGCTACTACCATAGTTGAGTAAAGTAGCTAATTAGCTATCCTAGCTACTACCATAGTTGAGTAAAGTAGCTAATTAGCTACCATAGTAGCTAATTAGCTATCCTAGCTACTACTATAGTTGTGTAAAGTAGCTAATAAGCTATCCTACTAGCTAATTAGCTATCCTAGTAGGTAATTAGCTATGGTACTAGCTAATTAGCTAGTACTATAGTTGTGTAAAAAAGCTAATTAGGTATCCTACTAGCTAATTAGCCACTGGCAACTAATTAGCTATCCTAGTAACTAATTAGCTACTGCCATAGTTGTGTAAAGTAGCTAATAAGCTATCCTAGTAACTAATTAGCTACTGCCATAGTTGTGTAAAGTAGCTAATAAGCTATCCTAGTAACTAATTAGCTACTGCCATAGTTGTGTAAAGTAGCTAATAAGCTATCCTAGTAGCTAATTAGCTACTAGCAGCTAATTAGCTATCCTAGTAGCTAATTAGGGTTCCTACTAGCTAATTAGCTACTACCATAGTTGAGTAAAGTACCTAATTAGCTATCCTACTAGCTAATTAGCTACTGGCAACTAATTAGCTATCCTAGTAGCTAATTAGCTATCCTACTAGCTAATTAGCTGCTGGCAACTAATTAGCTATCCTACTAGCGAATTAGCTATCCTAGCGAATTAGCTATCCTAGTAGCTACTGCCATAGTTGTGTAAAGTAGCTAATAAGCTATCCTAGTAGCTAATTAGCTACTGGCAGCTAATTAGCTATCCTAGTAGCTAATTAGCTACTGGCAGCTAATTAGCTGTCCTAGTAGCTAATAAGCTATCCTAGCTACTACATAGTTCAGAAAGTAGCTAATTAGCTTTCATTGTAGCTAATTAGCTATCCTAGCTATTACCATAGTTAGTAAAGTAGCTAATTAGCTATCCTAGCTACTACCATAGTTGAGTAAAGTAGCTAATTAGCTATCCTAGCTACTACCATAGTTGAGTAAAGTAGCTAATTAGCTATCCTAACTACTACCATAGTTGAGTAAAGTACCTAATTAGCTATCATACTAGCTAATTAGCTATCGTACTAGCTAATTAGCTATCCTAGCTTCTACCATAGTTTAGTAAAGTAGCTAATTAGCTATCCTAAATAACTGTCATGTTATTGTAGAATCTTGTGGATTAAGGACGGCACATGATGTGTCTGGTGCTGATGATGCTGCAACAGATGAGGATACTACTGCCAATGTGGCTGAAAGTAAGAGTCCTGCTATCACATCTCCTTCAGATCAGCTGCACCCTATTCTTTTGGAAAAGTGTACTGAATTAGGCAACGATGTGAAATGCCATGAAATATTGGAAACAACATGTAAAACTGAGGTTCACAACAACAGTGTTTATGAACACTTGATGCAACATTTCTTCGAGTCTCAAGACCTTGATTCCACCCCACCGAGCCCAACTACTGAAAATGTCCAAACAGATCCCTCTGTACTTGAAAAGCTAGTTCAAGAAACGGCTGATGTGCAATTAGCTGATGAGGCAATGGGAAGGTTGTCGGAGGAGGACACACTTGCGCATTGGGTCCTAGAAGCAAGGCTAAATGGGGAACCAACCAGAAAAAGGCTGAAGAAGGGGCCACGATTGGGAACAAGACCAGTTACTCGGCCAAGGGGCCCAGACGTAGTGGAGCGAAATACTGTTTAGTTGGATATGATTGTTAGCTTAGGGATTTTGCTAGGGTTTTATGAAGTTTTACTATCCTGTTGGACAAGTAAAACCTCAGATTGGTTGTTGCTTGATCCACATTATGTAATGGAACTCTATGATGTTTTTCCAAGATAATTTGAAGAGTGTTGTTCTATGACTGAAACTCTTTGATGTTCAGGATATTGTTTTGTGAGACTATTAGTTACTTTGTGAGTGTGAATATGTTGGTGTTTTCTGATGTTGCAGAGTCTAAAGGGTTTGATTCTATTGCTCGTAAGGCCAATGGCAGTGTGGATACTGTTGATGTTGCGGCATGTTTAAAGGGCCCCATCTTGAAAGTAGATGTAGCAACTGACACAAGTGATCTGGTCACACAAGTTGATCAAGCATGTAGCACGGATGACTTGGTGTTGCAGGTAGATGCAACATGTAGCACGGATGACTTGGTGTTGCAGGTAGATGCAGCATGTAGCACGGATGACTTGGTGTTGCAGGTAGATGCAGCATGTGATACCAGTGGACTGATATCGAGCAGAACAGTAGCTACATGCACTGAGGTAATCCAAGGATTGATAACTAAGTCGACAAAACAAGAGCACCAGAATGTGAAGCTAGGCCCAACACAGTCGACTAGGGGTTTAAAGAGGAAAAGGACACCAGTTGTGTCAGCCGAACCTGAGCTGATTGAGATTGATCGTATCCTACCAGAAAATGGTGTAACAGCGACTCAGTTTCAGGAATGGAAACCTAAACCACTAGAAGTCGAAAGAAGAGCCTTGATCTTGGAGCTTGATAAAGTCTTGATGAGTGTGAGATATATGCAGCCAAGGAGGGACGCAAATCAGTTTCTAGAGTGGGCTGTGGAATACTTTGATTTGTTTATTTGGAGTGAAAAACCAAAATCAGATGTGTGGAAGTGTTTGGCAAGATTCTTCCCAAAATGGCGAAGTCGTTTTAAAGGTCAATGGGCACGAGAAAATTGTGAGCAAATGGAAGCTGCAAGATTCAAGAGACTTTCTGATTTTTGGGCTACTTGGCCTGAATATAATGCCGACAATACATTGATTTTGGATACAGAACATTTCCGACACTACTTCAATATTCGGAGATGTTGTCTCATTCTACCCGAGGAAATGCCTGAACAGTACCTGGTGCAAACAGTGAGCTGCCAACTAGGTGCATGGTTGTGGACTCCATACCGAGCTCAATATGCGGATAATATATGTAGACTCGTTCCACTGACTAGCAAGAGCTTAGCTGTTTATAGGAGATTTGTAGACATTTCCAATGGTAATTTATAAATATGTAAAGAGATGACATTATTCAATGAAGAATTTAATTACTTGTTCCCACTGTACTTATCTACTGTGTAATTTGAGGAATATGTTGCAGATTGTTGATTTCATTCTATTGATGACTATTTAGCTATTGACAGCTAATTAGCTGCATTTGTACAGCTAATTAGCTACTGATGACTATTTCGCTATAACTTATAACTTAAAACTTAACAAAAAAGACATGATTTTATTGAGAAAGAAGCACAGAAAGCAGACTGTATACAAGAAATTGATTCCAAACGAATTTATTTAACTGTTTTCGCGAAATACATGTTTGTTTTACAAGAGAACATGGTAAGTGCTACTTGTAGCTACAAATTCCATGGCATACTATTGTAAATACATTCATACACATTAGCACCAACAGTGTATAAACCGGAGCAGCTATTGTATTCTGACATTGGGACGTTGATGCATCTGACCAAATGAGAGTACATATACGCCGCTGGTTTGTCTTCTAACAGCCTGTACACATATTCGTAGTCATCTAGTTTTGCATAAAAAATGCCTTCGATGTAGAATGTCCCGGCAGATACAAAATTTCCCCATGCATCTACAATATTCTGCCTTGCACACTGTTTACTAACCGTGCACTTTAATATATAGAAATCAGCACCCTCTGAATTGCCTTCTTCAGCATTTACAGCGAAGTTATCCCCAACGTTCAGGACATCACTCAAAGTATCTCCAAGTCCCTCATATGTGAAGTCAGCATTCTGCCCTGTTTCTCCATCAACTGCTTCCTTATCATTCAGAGTGTGATACTCCCAATTCTGAATGTATGCTTTGTTTAGACAATATCTCCAATTTCCCTGCACACAATGGAAGCAAAAACAAGTCAATTCTCTAACCGCAATACAATGACCATCCAACCTGGAATAACCACGAACAGCATGCAGAGATCGCAATTCGGGAATTCCTTGGCACTCCCAGGTCTTCTCCCTATTTACTTCATCTATCTTCACTTCCCAAAATTCACGTTTGATATCTCGAACTTGCGAGGAATAAACACCTGTGGCACTCGTTGACATATTTGTTCTTAAAAATTCAACTACATGTGATGCACAATTCATGTGCACACCATCTGTCTTTAGTTGTTCATGGGTAAGTGCCTGCTTTATAACAACCCCTGCACCGTCATGTTCACCTTTACCATGGCCAGACCCAAAAAAATTCCATCTCATCTCCAAACCTGTTATAGCAGGATACCTCCCCACAAAATAAAATGGACGTCGAGCCTTGAATTGTGACGCAGCTCCGTCAGACCAGACCCAATGTTGAGTAAGCTCCAAACGTTGAGCTAATAACCACTGCCAATGTAACTTAAAACAATGTTGGACGAACAAGGTATCATGCTTCTTATCATCGGAAATAAAGAAATGAATTACTTTTTTAACATCACCTGAAACTCGAAAATATGTTATGTGCACAAAAATGGTTACCTGAACTGAACACCAATGCATAGATTGAATTTCATTCTGCTGCTTGAAAGTATAATTCTCTGCGAAATCTACTACTGAGACTACTACATCATTTGGGAAATCAGATATGCAAGTCTTAAACTGATGGGCCTGCCATGAATAAATGAAGTTGTGTTTAATGAACTTTCCTAGAGATACTACAAACAGAGACACCAAATCCCTTGGTTTAAGCATCTTCCGAACTAGATCCTTTCTTTTACACACCTTTCCTTCGAAATTGGTGTTCACTGACTCAAATAACTTCACAGAGATCAATATTTCACTACTCAATTCATTTGGACACCACCTAAATCTAGTAGGGCCACAATCTTGACATAAACCCATGACACATTTATGAATATGGAAGATAGCGTCAGTTTCTCTCGGACACAATATTGAATCTAATAAATAACTCATGGAAGAGATAACGTGCTCAGATGATTTACACTCCTCTTGCGGGCTTGATCGACAGATTGGGCACCCACATGTGCAAACTGTATTAGTTAGGGATGCGCTATGGTGACGTAGTAGATTAACAGAGTCCTTCAGAAAACCCATCTGTACATGGTAAATGCAACAACATGTGTATCGATCCTTTAAGCGTCTCACAAAGTGTGGCTTAAGAGACTCGAATGTTCGTAGTTGAACTTTGATAGTTGGATGCATTCGTTTGAACCTAATAAATAAATCGACCTGCGTAATAAAGGGGAATTAGTTATTCTCGTAACTAGCTAACTATCCTAGTAGCTAATTAGCTATTCTAGTAGCTAGTTAGCTATTCTAGTAGCTAGTTAGCTATTCTAGTAGCTAATTAGCTATCATGGTAGCTAATTAGCTATCCTAGTAGCTAATTAGTTGTCCTAGTAGCTAATTAGCTATCATGGTAGTTAATTAGCTGTCGTAGTAGCTAATTAGCTATCATGGTAGCTAATTAGCTATTCTAGTAGCTAATTAGCTATTCTAGTAGCTAATTAGCTATCATGGTAGCTAATTAGCTGTCGTAGTAGCTAATTAGCTATTCTAGTAGCTAATTAGCTATCATGGTAGCTAATTAGCTGTCGTAGTAGCTAATTAGCTATCATGGTAGCTAATTAGCTGTCCTAGTAGCTAATTAGTTGTCCTAGTAGCTAATTAGCTATCATGGTAGCTAATTAGCTGCTCTAGTAGCTAATTAGCTATCATGGTGGCTAATTAGCTTTTCTAGTAACTAATTAGCTATCATGGTAGCTAATTAGCTTGTCTAGTAGCTAATTAGCTATCATGGTGGCTAATTAGCTTTCCTAGTAACTAATTAGCTATCATGGTAGCTAATTAGCTGGTCTAGTAGCTAATTAGCTATCATGGTAGCTAATTAGCTGGTCTAGTAGCTAATTAGCTATAATGGTGGCTGATTAGCTTTCCTAGTAACTAATTAGCTATCATGGTAGCTAATTAGCTGGTCTAGTAGCTAATTAGCTATCATGGTAGCTAATTAGCTATCATGGTGGCTAATTAGCTGTCCTAGTAACTAATTAGCTATCATGGTAGCTAATTAGCTGGTCTAGTAGCTAATTAGCTATAATGGTGGCTAATTAGCTATCCTAACTAATTAGCTATCATGGTGGCTAATTAGCTGTCCTAGTAACTAATTAGCTATCATGGTAGCTAATTAGCTGGTCGAGTAGCTAATTAGCTATAATGGTGGCTAATTAGCTATCCTAACTAATTAGCTATCATGGTAGTAGCTATTGAGAGTAGCCAGTTACCTATGTAGTAGCTATCATGGTAGCTAATTAGCTTTCCTAGTAGCTAATTAGCTGGTAATAACGAAATAGCTAACTAGCTACCATGATAGCTAACTAGCTAGCAGTACAGCTAATTATCTGGTAGTACCTAAATTAGCTATTGAGAATAGCTAATTAGCTATCATGGTAGTAACTATTGAGAGTAGCTAGTTACCTATGTAGTAGCGATCCTAGTAGCTAACTGAGGTAAATGTAACTGATAAGCTAATTAGCTTTTCTGCTAACTGAGCTAATTAACTTTCCGAGTAGAGTCAAAACAAATGTTGAGATAAATGTAAATACCTGAGGTACATCAAGAAGATGAATGGGATGCTCCTCGTATTGATTTCTTCCAACACGTTTCCTGCATAAATCCTTTTTATTGGGTGAAACCCTACTCTCATTAGTCCAAAACATTGTGATTACATCCTTGATTTCAAATGTTATGGGTGTCATTGGCTTACATCTTGTAGTTAGCTTTAGTAGACTAGTTCCTTCACCCGAGGAAATTATACGGTTCATTGTATTGTACACTGTTTTTCTACTAACACCAATTACCTTAGATAGCTCACTGATGTTTATATCGTCAACATCACTATTAAGTAACATCATTAGACTAGACCTTTTTAAGACAAGATCATCTTCTGACCTGCTCATGGATACGAAACTATTACGAAGATTATTTACTAAAATAGATGATATGTTTGCATTAAGACCATCACAATCAACTAAGTCCTTTATCGATGGATCATTACATATTCCATAAAGTACTACCTTCTTTTCTTCATTGCTGATGTGCTTGGTTTGAACATTGAAATAGTCTACAACCTTTCTCTCTATGATGGTAGTCGCATTACTTACATTCTCAGCTAAACTATCCTTACCTTTACTGAGTGTGGCTTTCGTATCCTTCAACAATTGATGATGTTTCCTTTTTTTTTCTGCCCAATAGTTTCGTATGGCTTGTTGTGTCCTGATAACATCATCCCTATCCTTATGATCATTGAGGGGTAATTCTAAACACCCTTCTTCCCCTTCCATTTGGCTAGACATGTTAAAACCCTAAATTTCCAGAAAAAAAAACAAGTATTAAAGATGGCTATGGGCAACAACAATACACAAAAATATTCCACACATATACACAAGATTAGACACAACAATACACAAGATAATCAATAGACAGAAAAGTTATTGCAATCCAAGACCGAACAGTAGAGGATTTCACTCTGTTGGATCCAACAGTTGAGGAGGCGATCCAAGACCGACCAATGGCAACAACTGAGTGTAGAATGTTGCCGTTGGATGAGTGAACTCCGTCAAATCGAAATGTGGAAGCAATCCGGGACTGGACAGTAGTGGCAACTGAGTATAGAATGATGGCAATGGAGGAGAGAACCCCGTCAGATTGAACAGTTACCGATGATGCTTGAAACGCACATAGAAGGCACTTGAGAATAGAGTGGCATAGAGAAGAGAACCCCGTCAGATTGAACAGTTACCAATGATGCTTGAAACGCACAGTAGCGGCCCCTGAGTGAGAGTGGAAAAGAGAAGAGAACCCCGTCAGATTGAACAGTTACCAATGATGCTTGAAACGCACAGTAGCGGCCCCTGAGTGAGAGTGGAAAAGAGAAGAGAACCCCGTCAGATTGAATAGCTCTTTGATTATGCTTGGAACGCACAGTAGCAACCCCTGAGTGTAGAGTGGCAAAGAGAAGAGAACCCCGTCAGATTGAACAGCTCTTTGATGATGCTTGGAACGCACAGCAGCGGCCCGAGTGTAGAGTGGCACAGAGAAGAGAACCTCCTCAGATTGAACAGCTCTTTGATGATGCTTGGAACGCACAGTAATGGCCCCTGAGTGTAGAGTGGCACAGAGAAGAGAACCCCGTCAGATTGAACAGCTCTTTGATGATGCTTGGAATGCACAGTAGTGGCCCTTGAGTGTAGAGTGTCACAGAGAAGAGAACCCCGTCAGATTGAGCAGCTCTTTGATGATGCTTGGAACGCACAGTAGCGGCCCCTCAGTGTAGAGTGGCGGCAGGTGGACTCGATAGGGTTTAGCAACAGTGGTAGCAACTAACCCACAATACTCAACTAGAGATGGCCTACGTGATGTGGCAAAGGATCATGCATAATGGACCTAGGAATTCGATATATAATTTCTGGTACACATTTATGGTGCACACATCAATTTATGTTGCACATTTATGGCACTCATTTACATATGTAATTAAAACACTCTAATATTTTCAATGGTAGTTTTTTGCATACTTAATTTATTAATGATGGCTTTTTACTAAAATGACTATTTATCAATGGTAGCTTTTTGCATAGCTAATTAGCTATGTCAAGGACATAGCTAATTGTTTCCACTCGCATGCTTTCACCCTTCTCCCATATACCGCAAAGTCATCTAAAAAAACTTGCATGAACGCCGGAATGTATTCCCCAAAGATCTCCGTAATTGTCCGTTGGAATGTTGCCGGCACCGTCTTTAGCCCGAACATCATGACGACTGCCACATAGACTCCCCAGTCCATGACAAATGTCGTCTTTTCTTGGTCCTCGGGATGCATGCGTACCTGGTTATACCCACTGAAGCCATCTAAAAAACTGTACATCTCGGGATGCATGCGTCCTGCGATGGTGTCCAGTACGCTATCGGTGAAGGGTAAAGGGAATGCGTCCGTAATGGTTACGACGTTTAATTTTCGGTAATCCACACATACCCGTATTTTGCCATTTTTCTTTGGAACGACCACTATTGGGCTTAACCAAGTTGCTTGTTTAACTGGCCGTATGAACCCCGCCTTCAGGAGTTTGTCAATTTCTTCTTTAACGCGGGTTGCGTAGTTCGAGTTCATGCGGTAGCGCCATTGTTGGACGCGTTTTGCGTCGGTTGCTAAATTGATCTTATGTTGATAGAACTTGGTGACGGGAACTCAACGCTCCTTATGTCCAACGCTCGGCCACAACCGAGATTCTTTTCATACACAGAAAACGGGAAACAAATGCACGACACAAAGGAGAGAAAGGAGAAAAAAAAAGGTAGACAGGATGTTTACGTGGAAAACCCAAACTGAGGGAAAAACCACGGCAGCCCATAGGCTGCAAACTATCACTATATTGGAATGTACAAACAGTGAGTTCACGGAGGCAACGACCTCGTGCTCACGATCTTCGCCACAGGCGGCGGTTACAACAGAGGCAACAACCTCGTTCTCTCTCTCTCTCTCAACTTGTACACAGTTACACGCTCTCTCTTCTTGCACCAACAAGAAAATGACAACAACTACAACTCATACTAAAAGTTTGCCCTAAGTCATATTTATACTAATATGACTTTTCGGCTATTTACAAATATAGCCTCGATGGACTCTCAAAAACATATTTACGAATATGTCTCTTCATCCGGTTCATACCGGGTCTGCACCATCCGGCTCTCCGTAGCCGGGTACTCCTCAACCGGTTCATACCGGGTCTGTATCATCCGGCTCTCCGTAGCCGGGTACTCCTCATCCGATTCATACCGGGTCTGCACCATCCGGCTCTCCGTAGCCAGGTACTCCTCATCCGGTTCATACCAGGTCTATATCATCCGGCTCTCCGTAGCCGAGTACTCCTCTTCCGATTTCGGCCTCGGCCGAGATTGTTCGTCGGCACTGTTCTTCTCCCTTCCCATCCGGAGGGACCTATCTCCCAACAAACTCCCCCTTCACTCCGGCATGGGGTGTCTTACCAGTCTGATCCTCTTCCGACATGCGTTCAGCTTGTCGGCTGTCAACACTTTGGTCAGCATATCTGACCCGTTCTCGGCCGTGTGGATCTTCATCAGCGCGAACTCCTGGTCATCTACTCTTTCCCGGATCCAGTGATATCTTCGCTGGATATGCTTCGTCTGAGAATGGTAGGCCGCATTCTTAGCAAGGTGGATGGCACTTTGACTGTCGCAATAGAGTCGGTATTCCTCTTGCCGGATACCGAGCTCTCCGATGAAGTCCTTCATCCATAATATTTCCCTGTCGGCTTCCACAGCCGCCATGTACTCCGCCTCTGTGGTTGACAATGCAACCGTCTTCTGCAGCCTCGACTGCCACGAAACAGCTCTCCCTGCATATGTCATTACATACCCGGATGTAGACCAGGTGGTATCCACATCAACCGACATGTCCGAATCGGTGAAACCGTCTAGTTGAGGTTTTCTAGAGCCGAATCGGAGACACATATTTGAAGTGCCCTTCAAATACCGGAGTATCCATTTGACCACGTTCCAGTGCTCCTTGCCGGGATTGCTCATAAACCGGCTCACCACTCCGACTGCGTATCCTATATCCGGTCGGGTACACACCATTGTGTACATCAAGCTCCCAACGGCAGAGGCATATGGAATCTTCATCATATCCGCCTTCTCTGCTTTCGTCTTCGGGCTTTGCTTACCGGATAGTGTGCAGTTTGCCGAAAGTGTCAATCCGACCGGTTTCGCTTCTGTCATGTTGAACCGGTGAAGCACCTTTGTCACGTACTTCTCCTGTGACAGCCATAATTGCTTCTTTGACCGGTTCCGAATGATGTGCATCCCCATCATCTGTCTCGCCGGACCCAAGTCTTTCATTGAGAAGGTCCGGTTGAGAGCTTCTTCAGCATCCGTATCTTGACTTGGTCACGTCCGACGATCAACATGTCATCCACGTACATAAGGAGTATCAGGAAGTCGCCTCCTTCAAACTTCTTCACAAACACGTAGTGATCGGCTTGCGTCTTGTGGTACCCTTGATCGGTCATGAAGGAGTCAAACTTCCGGTACCATTGCCAGGGGGGCTGCTTCAACCTGTAGAGGCTCTTCTTCAACCGGCATACCAGGTGTTCCTTCCCTTTCTCCACAAATCCCTCCGTTTGCTGCATGTAGATCTCCTCTTCAGGGTCGCCGTGAAGGAATGTCGTCTTCACGTCCAGCTGTTCTACCTCGAGGTCCATGCTTGCCGCTATACTCAGCACCGTCCGGATGGAGGTCATCTTTACTACCGGGGCAAATATCTCGTCGAAGTCCACGCCCTTCTTCTGCTGGAAACCCTTCACCACGATCCTGGCTTTGTATCTCGGGGGGTTGCCGGCATCTCCCGATTTCAACTTGTACACCCACTTGTTTCGGAGTGCCCGCTTTCCTTTCGGTAGCTCCACCAATTCATACGTATGGTTCTCATGCAGGGAATCCATCTCATCCTGCATGGCACTTAACCATTTTCGGTTGTGGGTGTCTTCCTTCGCTTCTTCGAAGCTTTCCGGCTCCCCCTCATCGGTCAGCAGAACATGCTCTGCATCCGGAAATCTCCGGGGGGCCCTTCTCTCTCTGAGAGGATATCTCCGTCTCTGGGCTTCGGTGACCGGCTCATCCATCTGCTCTTCATCCGAATCCGATTCGAGGTCTTGGCCGGTTCCGGTTTCAGCTTCCTCTACTTCTTCTTCAGCCTGTTCCGTATCCTCACCGTAACCGGCTGGTTCTTCGAGTGCTAACCGGTCTCTTGCAGGTTGGGTCTGCTCATCGTAGAGTCGATCCTTACCGGTCGACTCGGAGTTCATTATCTTCTTCTCTGACTCCCAGTCGGCGAGTGTCTTGTCCTCCATGAAGATAATATCTCGACTCCGGAATACCTTCTTGTCGACCAGGTCCCACACTCGGTAGCCGAACTCATCGTCACCGTAACCGAGGAATATGCATGGCCGGGTCTTTGGATCTAACTTACCTCTCCGGTCCTTAGCTACATGCACGTATGCGAGACACCCAAACACCTTCAGATGCCAGTAGGATACTTCCTTACCGGTCCACACTCTCTGTGGCGTGTCTCCGTCTAAGGGTACTGAGGGTGATCTCTTTATCACATATGTCGCTGTCGACAATGCCTTAGCCCAAAACTTCTTGGGTAGTTTTGCATGCGCTAGCATACTCCGGACCCTCTCCATTATGGTCCGGTTCATCCTCTCGGCCAGTCCGTTTAGTTCCGGCGTCTTCGGCACAGTAAATTCGAGCCGGATTCCCTTCGAGCAGTAGTACTCCTCGAACTGCCCCCGGTATTCTCCTGTGTTATCTGCTCGAACCGCCTTCAGCTTCCGGCCGGTTTCTTTTTCCACTCTCGCGTGGAGCTCTTTGAAGACGGATAACACCTGATCCTTTGTCTTCAACGGTGTGGCCCACAGCTTCCGGCTGTGGTCATCTATGAACGTCACGAAGTACTGCGCTCCGGCATGTGACTTTGTGTCTACTTGACACACATACGTATGCACCAACTCCAGTGGTGCATTACGTCTCATCGGTGGCCTTGGTCGGAAGGAGGTCCGGTTCTGCTTACCGGCCAGACAATCAGTGCACTTCTCTAAGTGCACGTTCTTCACTGTAATGAGGTTGTCGTCTGCAAGCCTCTTCATCCCCTTCTCGCTCATATGACACAGCCTCTTGTGCCACAGCTCACCGGCAGTGTCGGATGCCACGTTCACTTCTTCCGGGCATAACTGGGCATTCATCAGGTACAGAGTGTTGACCTTCCGGGCCCGAGCCACAATCAGGCTCCCTTTGTTGAACTTCATGACACTGTTCCGGATGCTACCCATGTAGCCTTCATCATCTAGCCGACCGGCTGATATCAGGTTCAGACGAACCTCCGGAACGTGTCGAACATCCTTCAGCAACAACTTGCGTCCGGTTGGTGTTGACAGCCACACATCTCCTATGCCGACAATTCGGCATGTACCTTCATTCCCCATCCGGACACAGCCGTGAACACCGTCTGAGTAGGATGAGAAGCATTTCCGGTCCGGGGTAAGGTGGAACGACGCTCCGGAGTCTACCACCCAGGTCATCTCATCGTCGGCAAGGTTTATCTCACACTCCTCGGTGATGAGCATCAACTCTTCTTCACTTGCCGCGATTGCCGTCGTTCCCTTCCGGTCTGGCCCCCTCCGGTCTTTACCGTTCCGGTCCGAGGTCCGCTTCGAATCGGTACCGTCGGTCTCCTTATCTTTTCGGAAATGCCGACAGTTCTTTTGGAAGTGTCCCGGTTTGCCGCAATAGAAGCAAGTGGGCCTCCCTCTTGACTTTGACCGTGTCCCCGACTTCTCCCGGTTTTGGGGACTACGGTTTCTATGTCTTCCGCGTTCCGATTCGGTGATGAGCGCCTTGGAATCGGAGCTCGTATCTTTATCTTTCCGACGTGCCTCCTCATCTAGCAAGCTCGACTTTACTCTTGCTAGGGATAACCGTTTTCCTTCCGGCCCGGCGTTGCCCAAAGTGACAACCAACATCTCCCAGCTATCCGGGAGGGAA
Organism: Azolla caroliniana; assembly: GCF_043228905.1. Classification (NCBI taxonomy): domain Eukaryota; kingdom Viridiplantae; phylum Streptophyta; class Polypodiopsida; order Salviniales; family Salviniaceae; genus Azolla; species Azolla caroliniana. The sequence continues at coordinate 7,939,798 of NW_028230441.1, read as the reverse complement.
CCGAGCAGGAGTAGTGCTAGTACCTCATCGGCGAGAGGTACTTCCAATGAAGTTGCCTGGTGTATCAGCCCCTGGAAGGCATTCATGTGCTTCCGGAATACCGACAGCTGATTAACAGCATTTTTGTTTTGAAACATTATGCCGATCTTCTCCCAGAGCTCATGAGCCTTGCTCTCCTCATTGAAGTTGTTGTACAGGCTCATGTCGATGAAGCACCGTATGTACGCCGTTGTCTTCATGTGCATCACCTCCCATATCGCGGCGTCAATTTTGTCCGGTCTCTTGTCCCTGAACTGAACCGGCAGCCAGAGGTCTTTAAACACGAGCATGTCCCTCATCTTCGACTTCCATACCGAATAGTTGGATCCGGTGAGCTTGAACATGCCGCCAAACGATTCGTCCATTTTTTGTGTTGTTTCGCTCTGATACCACTTGACGGGAACTCAACGCTCCTTATGTCCAACGCTCGGCCACAACCGAGATTCTTTTCATACACAGAAAACGGAAAACAAATGCACGACACAAAGGAGAGAAAGGAGAAAAAAAAAGGTAGACAGGATGTTTACGTGGAAAACCCAAACTGAGGGAAAAACCACGGCAACCCACATGCTGCAAACTATCACTATATTGGAATGTACAAACAATGAGTTCATGGAGGCAATGACCTCGTGCTCACGATCTTCGCCACAGGCGGCGGTTACAACAGAGGCAACGACCTCGTTCTCTCTCTCTCTCAACCTGTACACAGTTACACGCTCTCTCTTCTTGCACCAACAAGAAAATGACAACAACTACAACTCATACTAAAAGTTTGCCCTAAGTCATATTTATACTAATATGACTTTTCGACTATTTACAAATATAGCCTCGATGGACTCTCAGAAACATATTTACGAATATGTCTCTTCATCCGGTTCATACCGGGTCTGCACCATCCAGCTCTCCGTAGCCGGGTACTCCTCATCCGGTTCATACCGGGTCTGTATCATTCGGCTCTCCGTAGCCGGGTACTCCTCATCCGGTTCATACCGGGTCTGCACCATCCGGCTCTCCGTAGCCAAGTACTCCTCATCCGGTTCATACCGGGTTTGTATCATCCGGCTGTCCGTAGCCGGGTACTCCTCTTCCGATTTCGGCCTTGGCCGAGATTGTTCGTCGGCACTGTTCTTCTCCCTTCCCATCCGGAGGGACCTGTCTCCCAACACCTTCATGTCCTCGTGAGCCCAAGCGAACACATCTTTATATTTCGTGAGTAGTGCGATCATCCTGTTTCTCTGGTCCGGCCTTAATTCCCTTGCGATGGAGATGAAACGGGGTTCTGACTCCGTACCCACATTTACTCATCGTGAAATTTCCATTTCCCTTTCGAATGCCGCCCGTGCTCTGCTGAGTTCCAATAAGGACTCTGGGTTTGGTTCGTAAGCCTCGTCGTGGAGAATAGTGGTCATGGCATATTCTGTCGCGGTTGCGATGACGTCGATTTCGAACAACGGAATGATCTGTGGGTGCTCATCTAGGTATGCCTCTAATTCTGCATCTTGCACCCCAACCAGCATATTTATGTCTTCTGCGTATAATGGTGTTATACCCTTGGGTTATGGCGTGCTTCCTTCCGTAGGTACGCGAACCTTGGTGCGTCCGTGTCGGAAACTAATACACTTGTGTTGCCAGCTCTACTTGATATTTGTTGCCCAAAGCCATGGTCTGCCCAGAAGCACTGGCTACGCCCCTGGGGCGTCCAAGGCGAGGACGACCGCCGAGATGTCGAAGCGATGTCCGCCCACGATAATGCCTATCTTGCGAATTAAGCCCAATGGTCGTATTGAGCGAGTATCTGCCATTCGGAGCTAGAATGGGCAAGCCTCCCATTCTGAAATGCCTAACTGCTCGCAAGTTTTCGCGCTAATTACATTGACACTTGAGCCGCCATCGATTACGCATCCAGAAATTTCCTATCCGTGTAATATTAATGTGATCGCCAGGTTGTGGTGATCCACTACAAGCGGGCCGTCGCTAACATCTGTAAGGTTTGTAGCGACGCTGACCCCGGGTATGCCCGTCACCCGCTCTTCCATGGTCTGGCGGAAGCGTGGGACTAGCTGCAGCAGCTTCTCCATTGTTAACGTTATCTCGCAGCCCGCTAATGCCTGCCAAATGGGGTCCGAGACCAATCCTTCGTCCTCTGCTTCCTCCCTCGTATTCGCGGACTCCTTCCACATGCGCTCTGTATTGGTCGTGTTTGCTTTTTTCACCCATGCTTGGGCTTGTCGTCGTATCTCATCTTGCGCAGCCCAATCAACCGTTTTTGTTTGCTGGCGTGTCGTGACCCCGGGTATGCCCGTCACCCGCTCTTCCATGGTCTGGCGGAAGCGTGGGACTAGCTACAGCAGCTTCTCCATTGTTAACGTTATCTCGCATCCCGCTAATGCCTGCCAAATGGGGTCCGAGACCAATCCTTCGTCCTCTGCTTCCTCCCTCGTATTCGCGGACTCCTTCCACATGCGCTCTGTATTGGTCGTGTTTGCTTTTTTCACCCATGCTTGGGCTTGTCGTCGTATCTCATCTTGCGCAGCCCAATCAACCATTTTTGTTTGCTGGCGTGTCGTGACCCCGGGTATGCCCGTCACCCGCTCTTCCATGGTCTGACGGAAGCGTGGGACTAGCTACAGCAGCTTCTCCATTGTTAACGTTATCTCGCATCCCGCTAATGCCTGCCAAATGGGGTCCGAGACCAATCCTTCGTCCTCTGCTTCCTCCCTCGTATTCGCGGACTCCTTCCACATGCACTCTGTATTGGTCGTGTTTGCTTTTTCCACCCATGCCTGGGCTTGTCGTCGTATCTCATCTTGCGCAGCCCAATCAACCGTTTTTGTTTGCTGGCGTGTCGTGACTTGCTGTACTTCCGTCGTAATCGTGTTGACGGCGGGCCCCTTGCTCTTGCGTGCTGGGCATTGCGTGGCATAATGTCCAGGCTGCTGACAAATAAAACAATGGATGCTTGACTCACCCTTCTCGGCTCCTGGTGGTGTGTGCCGATCCCCTGGTGCGACTTGCTCCTCCCGGTCCGGCCTTGTTTGTCGGAACGCACGCGGTGGTTGTTGTTGGTCCCGTCGTGGTTCTTGGTGTCGCTCATCTCCCAAGCTTTCGTCGTAACGCCGACGATCTCGATATTGACGCGGCTTCCCACGATAACCATTGAAGCCGCCACGTTTGTTTGTCAGCCGGTGATTCTCATAGCGTCGGCCACCTTTAGCATAACTCGGATGTCCACGATAATCCTCATCCTCTGGTTCGTCTTCCTCGGAATCGTTGTGATTTCGGCGATTCCGGTGGTGCCGGTCGTCCCGTGGGTTGCAATCCATATACCATGGTCGGTCTTCTTGCCGCCTTGGTTCAGTACGGCGTGGGGGACGCTTTGTGTCCATGCTGCGGACTGTGGGAGCGGCTCTGTTAAACATATTGTATTCGCATTGTTGGATTGTGTGAGCCTTTGAGTGGCAGATTGGGCAGTGGATTCGCATGTTGCACTCCACTACGGAATGCCCCGAGTTCAAGCAAATCGTGCACTGGATTGCTTGACGAAAGTGGCGTTCCTCGTCCTGGGGTAACTCTTGTCGTAAGGAGGACATAGAAAACCTTTCTTCCTCGTTGTCCAACTCGAGTTGTAACGCTCGTTCAATGACCATATCCGTCGTTTCCCCTTTCACGCTATTGTTGTTGAGCGTTGACTGGATGGGTCGGCGTAATGCTGCCAGAAATGTCTCTCGAGCCTCGTCCTCCGCGGGGCTCCGTTCTAGTTTCCGTCGTAAATTTTGGAAACGTAAGCTGAAGTCTGCGATCATCTTGGTCGGCAGTTGCTTAATCATGTAGAATTGTCCGAGGATTTCGCGTTGTGGAACCCTCCGATGGAAGAACCGCAAGAAAGTGGACTGCTACTGATCGAAGGTTGTGATTGCTGGTAAGTCCATCTGTGAATGCCAAAACGCCGCTCGCCCATCCAATGAACCCGAACTCCGTCATTTTCGACTGGTGCGCTACCGCCTCCGAAAGGCTCTGCGCCATGTGGTTCGCATTCCAGACATTAAGGAACATGCGAATATGGGTTGCGGCGTCGGTTTCACCGTTAAAGCGGGGATAGGCAAAGGCCATGTTGGGGGCTACGGCGGGTCGGGAAAGACCACAGGGTGGCTGTGGTGAGCGTGCTCCCCGCGTATCGTCAAAGTGTTTAGAGAGCGAAGAATCACCTTTGTAATCACAACAGGTAGTATTGAGGTCGTTGAACCGAGGCTTCTGCTGCGCGCATTCCTTTGCCTGGCATGTGACGGACCGTGTGATTGGTCGTTCTTGTCGTGTTGGTTCTCTGGGGCGTCTGCGGCTAAACATCCATTCGTCGTTGCTCGTCTGTGAGAAGACATAGATCACCCGGCGTGCCAAAAGTGTTACCGATTAGGAACACGGTGTCGTGAAGATTTCCGGCTATAGTGTGAAACCGGGGTGGAATGGGCAAATCGGTGGTGTGAAACATGTGCACGTGTATACTAGGGAATGGTGTGTGGAAAGAAGAGGGGAATTTTATCCCACATTGTAAGGTCCCTCCCTCCTTGGGCTATAAAAGGAAGGGAGGGTTCACTTATGAGGGGTTGCCTATTTTGAGGGAGAGAGGCATACCACTTAGGTCGAGGGTTTCCTATTCGGTTTTAGGGTTTCGGTTAGGGTTTTCTTCTTGGGTTTTCCTTTAGGGTTTTCATATAGTCGTTTGGTGCAGCCATGGCGGCCACCATTGTAAAGCGTTTGTGTTTCCTTAAGCTAACTTGTTGAGCATCTTGCCCCGTCTATTCTATATTATTGTCTTATTCTTTCTCGCCTCCTCTTGAGCTAAGCTTCCATTTTGTGTCTTATTCTTTCTCCTCTACTCCCTAGTCCAAGACCCTCATGGTCCCGCCCCTTCTACACGCACGCGCGTAACAACGCGACAACGGTCTTCAGTCAGTCCTTCGACCTAGACCTCCAAGTGATTGTGGAACAACGAATGGGGCATCTATGCGTAATACGTAGGGGAATGTTCCCCGTAACCTATCAGCGTATAATGGAGACGACTACAACCGACTCCTTAGCAATGGTTACACTTACATTATTACACGCTCAGGTATTCCAGACACACAGTAGATTAGCCATAGCTATACACAGACTTTCAGAGAAGATAGAATTCCATTACGATACGCTTCTTTACATTCCAAAAATACATGCCCCCTCTATCAGAGGTTTTCTGCCCTTTATATACGCAGGGTCTATTAGCCTTTCACGCTTCCTGCGTGAACCCTTACATGCGTTATGCTCTTATATTATTTCTTATTCCTACGCTCTTGTTGGTCGGTTACTATTCCGGCGGACAACAGGGCTTGATGACGCACTTCGGCTATCGAAGCGGGACTTCATGGAATGGGTGGAGACCCCCGAAAAGGGGAGAAACGCGTTGGTGCTCTTTCGGGAGTTTGAAGAACGCTTCGCACGACTTTCAACACTGGACCGGACCGTGTTGGACACGAGTCGTGTCCTATTGTTCGTTAAATCGGTGGACGCAAGGGACCGGGAGCAAGTGGGCTTCCTGTTGGAGACCGATGACGGCCTAACAACCGACTAGGCCATGGTGAAGAGAGTCTGCAGCCGTTTTGACAAACGGCGTGAGTGGGTCGATAAAGGCTTGACGGGGGCGGGTTCTGTTGCGACAAGGAAGGTCAAGGTAACCCCACCGGCGCGAAGGGAAGAGACCCGAGATTGGCTCGAGACCGGATCGACATCGACCGGCATGGTCAAAGGCTCGTGGAGGAGCTGACTCAGATGGTGAGGGACCTCCAGATTGCACAAGCACGGAGGGACGGTGGCGAACAAGTCCGTGACCGAAGTCCTCCGGCTACATGCTAGCGAGACCCGAAGGGCCCTAGATTTAAATGTCGGACGAGGGGGTATGAAACAACTGATGGAAGAAGCGGCCCTGGATTCTGGCCGGTGATGTTGGAAGGCCTCGCCGGCGTAAGGCTGAGGAAAGAGGAAGCGGACTGCACGCTGTCGCGTTGTTACGCGCGTGTGTGGAGAACAAGGCGGGACCACTGGGGTCTTGGACCGAGGAATAGGTGAGAAAAGGGAGAGAGAGAGAGAGAGACACGCTCACACACGTATAGACAAAGAAGTGCACGGGAACGCGGCCAACAACACAGGAGACACGAGTTGAGCAGGAGATAAAGTATAAGAACACTAGTGTGTGTATATAAATATATGTATGTATTTGTATGTATGCAGATGACTCGAACGGTTACAGCCGATCAGGTCGGCGAGATGGATGTCGACGCCTGATTACCCACACACACAGGGGAGCAAGATGGAGATTCTGCCGAAAGCACACGGGCGTTCCACGGAGCCGAATCAGCCTCTCGAGAACCTGTGCAAAAGAAAGCTATGGAGAACGACAGAAAAGAAGAGCTCGGTCCTAGTCCGACAGAGATACTCCTCAATTCTCCCTATAGAATATTGCTACCTAGGATTCGACTTTTGTGCCTACCTATCTACTATACGATAAGGGGCGTGCCCACATGTAAGGGCCGGTTCACACACGCTATACACGGTTTGCGCCTGGGGACGGTTTTCTTCACGACATCCGCCCCCACCTAACCGCGCATCCACCGGTATGCGCCAAAATTGGGTTCCTACTGGAGAAAACTGGTCCTTGCTTTTATTCCTCGTTTCCCGGCTCGTCCTCCACCTCGGGCTGCTCGTCGTTGCTGTCCATGCCCCCTAGCTCCGGCTCACCGTCGTGTCATTTCTTGAATGCTTTGATCCTCTTCCCCGCAACCGGTATTGCTATTCTCGTACCGTCGAGCTCCGCGAGATGCTACGTCCCATTGTCATTGGCGCCTGTTACTATGTAAGGCTTGAACCACCTCCTCGCAAACTTTCGCGTGGCCCTGTGCTGATTGTCGAGGCTGTTGTCGTAGACTAGCACCCAGTCGCCTTCCTCGATCTTCTTTGGCCGGAGCCGGTGTGTTCGGTCGAACCGGGCTTTGTTCCTTATCCTCGCTACTCGAAGTTTCTCCGCGGCTCGCTCTGCGTCCTCCGGCCTCCGCTCGAGCTGTCGAATCCGCGCCGCCAATAGTTCCTCCCGGCTCATCTCATCCCTCCAGTCCACCGTGGCCCACAAGGAGATCGTTCGCTCTGTTGGCATGATCAGCTTTTGTCTGAACATGATCTCTGATTGCCCGAAGGCCGATTTTTCCCCGGAGAAGGTGAGCCTCGCACCCTCTAACCTTTGCAGCACCTTCTCGCAGTCATCGATGTGCGTCGCCACGAATTTCCGGCACCCGTCCGGTCCGATCGTCTCGTCCTTTTTCTCCACCGGGCATCCCTTGATCGAGACGTCGTCCAAAAACGGCATGGTGATGTCCGGGATACAATCCCTCAGGACCTTGTTCATTGCGTTCACCATGTGACCCACCGAGTTCGTCCCTCCTTGCGGTAGGGTAGACATCAATACTAGGTCGAGAGGAGTTCGCATTGTCGTGTTGTCGCTGATCTCTATGGCTAGCTGGAACTGATCGTACCCCGAGTAGAGATCACCGACCAAGTAAATTGACCTTCCAGCGAAGGCCTCCGCCAACTCGTCTATTGTCGGTCCGATTCCTGCGTTTCGAATGGTCACCTTGTTGACCGGCTGCAGGTCTTGAATAAAGCGCAACGTGCCGTCCTTCTTCGGCACGGTAAACCACCGATTCAAGTATGGGGCACTCGACGGTTCCAGGATGCCCATCTCAACCTTCTGCTTTAACAGCTCCATCAGCTTCAGGATGTGAGCTCTGGGTACTGGAATCGGTTTGAGACTCCACGGCACATGCGGTACCGTGAATATCACCATCGGTTCCATGACTGTTGGGTCTACGCACCCGATCTCCTCCGGTGAGAATGCGAAAGCCTTCCTGTGCCTTCCAAGCATTCCCCGAAAACGGTCCTCTTCCGCCAGCAGTAGGAAACCACCCCCACCGATTTTGAGCTCACGTAGCGTTATGTCGGTCAACGTGTGTCCTATGCGCGCCGGATTTCGTAAACTCGGGTCCGACGCAACCCCCTTTATTCGCAACTCGCTGCCCTCCGGCAAGGGAGCCACGACTGGCCTCACCTTCCGGTCCACAGTCTTGTACCTCGTGTCCACCCGGGCCGTCCGATCTGACTCGAGCCCTCTACTGAAGTCCACGATGACTTCGTACATCCTTTCCGAACATACCGGAATCGTCCGGTCCTCTTTAAGGACTCCTCCGACTACCTCTCGCAGCTCCCCCAAGGTATCGTCGAAAGAGACCGCCTCCATGGCTCTGTTGATTTCCTCTCCAGGGCCGAGGATACCACATGCCCGAATGCACTCCTCCGCCCTTTTCTTCTTCCGGCCAACGACGTCGACTATCGTACACCCTCCATTGTCGGAGAACCAAAATTTCCTACTTATAGTACAGGTCTTCTTCGCTATCGTACACTTGTGGGGTTTTCCCGGAGTGTCCGGGCTATCGCGGCCCCACGCCTTGATAGCCCTCTCTAAAAATCCTCTCGGCTTTCGCCCCCGAGGGTCTCGCAGTTCCGCTCATGGTTCGGTCTCACCGTCAGGAACTAGACCGAGTGACGCCCATCCTGGCTCTTGACCCTTGCATAGGCCGAGCCGTTGTCCAGTACCTTGTTCTCTATCCGTGCTGTCGTGATGTACGGTTCTCCTAGTATAACCGGATGTGAGGACATCTCCTGCACAAAGAAGTGTTGGTCAATCTTGACATCGCCGATCTTTACTCGTACATTCGGGCAGGCTCCATGCAGTTCTTCGGTGGCACGCGTTGTTGCCCGTATTTTCCACCCGTGCTTGGTGTTGATCGGCCATTTCCCCTTCTTGTAGAAGTCCATGGACATCAAATTGATTTCTGAACTGTGGTCCACCAACGCCACCACCTGTTCATGAACATCTCCGATCTTCACGGGGGTCTCCATGGTCGCTCTGGCCCAGTGCGGCCTCGAATAGTGGCTCTCTGCCAACTCGTCTTCCAGCGCCATGTCCTCTATGTGCGTCGTGCGCACCTCCACCGGCTTCTCCGGTTCTGTCTCCGTCGACAACCTCTTCCTCTTCACCAAGTCTACCATGGAGTTGTGGAACTCCTTCTTGGCGATCCCGAGCACTTCCCTCAACGACAGTTCCACCTTGTTGTCGAGGATTCGTTCTTCCAGGACCTTTCGCAGGTCCGTGGATCTTTCGACTTTTGTGCCCAGCCGGTACCCGCCCCTCTTGGGATTATCTTGGGCGTCGGTTACACCGGCCTCATTCCGCCTTTGCCCAAATCGAGTTTCATATCGTTGCGAGGGCCCGGCCCCTCCGGTTTTTCCTACCCGCTTGTCCTCCACCAGAGCCTCGTACTTTTGACAAGCGGCTTCGACGAAGCCCGTCTTTTCTTCCACCGGGTCACTCCACCCGGTTACCTCCCGGACCCGTTTTTCCGCGCGGTCCGCCTCTTCTTTCCTTAGTCGTGCGCCAGCGAGGCCTTCTAGCATCGTCGGCCAGATCCCGGCTTTGTTCGTCTTCGGGGCCTCGCCACCTCCGACCCGAATACCAGCTGACGCCGAGTAGTGGACGGTCTCCGCGTGGCGAGCCGCCGCCTCCTCCATCAGCCTTTTCATACCTCCTCTCCCGACGTTCAAGTCCAGGGCCCTTCGGGTCTCGCTGGCGTGCACCCGACCGTTCCACAGGTACACCACGTTGCTTCTCATCGCCTCAGTGAAGTCCCCGCAGTCCTTCCGGATGTGGCCAACCGCGTCACACCACATGCACCTATTTCCAGCCAGAGGTCGTCGGTCACGGGCCTGTTCGCCACCATCCCTCCGTGCCTGGGCGATCTGGAGATCCTTTACCATCCGCGTCAGTTCCTCCAGAGTTGCTCCCCCGGACGAGCCCTTGACCATGCCGGTCGAAGCCAATCCGGTCTCGAGCCAATCTCGGGTCTCTTCCCTTCGCGTTGGTGGTGTTGGCTCGAGCTTCCTTGCTGCGACAAAGCCCGCCCCTGTCGATCCTTTGTCAACTCATTCCCGCCGTTTGTCGAAACAGCCACAGATCCTCTTCACCACGGCCCAGTCGACCGTCAGCCCGTCATCAGTCTCCAATAGGAGGCCTACTTGCTCCCGATCCTGCTCATCAACTGACTTAACAAACAATAGGACACGACTTGTGTCCAGAATGGTCCGGTCAAGCACCGAGAGGCGCGCAAAGCGTTCCTCAAACTCCCGGAGGAGCACCGACGTGTTCATTCCTTTGTCGGGGGTCTCCACCCACTCCATGAAGTCCCGCTTCGAAAGTCGAAGCGCATCTTCAAGCCCGTATTTTTTCAGGAGCCGACCTTCGAACTCCTCCCAGGTTCGGCTCTCGGCCCGTACCTCGAGCACCTCTGTATGGATGCCTGGCATCGCCACTCGAGGGAATCCGGCTAGACGCCTCTCTTCCAGAATGTCCCTCATTACCATCTCAGCCCGGTAGGACGCCAAGTAGCTCGTGGCATCCTTCCCACTAAACCGGCCGATCGTACCGACAACCGCCTCGATAGCCCTATCAAGGGCGCCGGTGCCTTCGCACGCACTCACTATACGGTCCACAGCCGAAGCCATGGCTTCTACGAGGTTCGACCCCCTCATCTTCTACTCCTCTGCCGCCTGTTCACGTCGGGTTCACCAAAAGATGTCGCGTTGTTACACGCGTGCATGGAGAACAAGGCGGGACCACTGGGGTCTTGGACCGAGGAATAGGTGAGAAAAAGGAGAGATAGAGTATAAGAACACTAGTGTGTGTATATAAATATATGTATGTATTTGTATGTATGCAGACGACTCGAACGGTTACAGCCGATCAGGTCGGCGAGATGGATGCCGACGCCTGATCACCCACGCACATAGGGGAGCAAGATGGAGATTCTGCCGGAAGCACACGGGCGTTCCACGGAGCCGAATCAGCCTCTCGAGAACCTGCGCAAAAGAAAGCTATGGAGAACGACAGAAAAGAAGAGCTCGGTCCCAGTCCGACGGCACTTCGTCCCCTCTAGCGCACGATACCTTCTCTCGGTAACCGGGTGGAGTGACCCGGTCGAAGAGAAGACGGGCTTCGTGGAAGCCGCGTGCTAGAACTATGAGGTTCTGGTGGAAGACAAGCGAGCGGGAAAGACCGGGGTGGCCGGACCCTCACAACGGTATGAGACCCGGTTCGGGACGAAGCAGAATGATGTCGGTGCATCCGGCACATCGGACAAGGCCAAGAAGGCCGGTTATCGGTTGAGCACGGAGATCGAAAGGTCCTGGAGGAACGGATCCTCGACAGCAAAGTGGAGTTGTCACTGAGGGAAGTGCTCGGTATCACCAAGAAGGAGTTCCACGACTCCATCGTAGACTTGGTGAAGCGGAAAAGGCTTTCGACGGAGCCGGAGCCGGAGCCGGAGAAGCCGGTGGAGGTGCGAACGACCCACCTAGAAGACGTGGCCCTAGAGGACGAATTGGAGGGAAGCCACTACTCGAGGCTACATTGGGCTAGGGCCACTACGAAAACCCCTGTTCGGATCGGGGACGTCCAAGAGCCGGTGGTGGCGTCCAAGGGAAAGTGGCCGATCAACACCAAGCACGGGTGGAAGATACGGGCAGCAATGCGCACCACGGAGGAGCTACACGGAGCCTGCCCGAATGTACGAGTAAAAATCGGCGATGTCGAGATCGATCAACACTTCTTTGTGCAGGAGACGTCCTCACATCCGGTGATACTAGGAGAACTGTACATCACGGCAGCACGCATGGAGACAAAGGTGCTGGACAACGGCTCGGCATATGCACGAGTCAAGAGCCAAGATGGGCGTCACTCGGTCCTGTTCCAGATGGTGCGACCGAACCATGAGCGTAACCGCGAGACCCTCGGTGCCAAAACCGAGGGGATTTTTAGAGAGGGCTATCAAGGCGTGGGGCCGCGATAGTCCGGACACCCCGGAAAAACCCCACAAATATACTATAGGCAAAAACACTTGTACCATGGTAGAAAATTTTGGTTCTCCGACAGCGGTGGTTGTACGATAGCCGGCGTAGTTTGCCGGGAAAAGAAGCGGACGGAGGAGCGACTTCGGGCATGCGGAGTCCTCAGCCCTGAAGAGGAAATCAGCGGAGCCATGGAGGCGGTCTCTTTCGACGACACCTTGGGGAAGTTACGGGAGGTGTTCGGAGAAGGCCTTAATGGGGACCAGACGATTCCGGTATGTTCGGAAAAGATGTACGAAGTCATCACCGACTTCGGTAGTGGGCTCGAGTCAAATCGGACGGCCCGAGTGGATACAAAGTACAAGAATGTGGACCGGAAGGTGAGGCCAGTCGCGGCACCCTTGCCAGAGAGCAATGAGTTACGGATAAAGGGGGTCGCATCGGACCCAAGTTTACGAGATCCGGACAGCATGGGACACATGTTCACCGACATAACGCTACGGGAGCTCAAGATCAGTGGGGGTGGTTTTCTACTACCGGCGGAAGAGGACCGGTTTCGGAGAATGCTCGGGAGGCACGGGAAGGCTTCCGCATTCTCACCGGAGGAGATCGGGTGCGTCGACCCGAAAGTTGTAGAACCAATGGTGATCTTCACGGTACCGCATGTGCTGTGGAATCTCAAACCGATTGCGGTACCCAGAGCTCACATCCCGAAGCTGATGGAATTGCTGAAACAAAAGGTGGAGATGGGCATCCTCGAACCGTCGAGTGCCCCATATTCAAATCGGTGGTTTATCGTGCCGAAGAAGAACAGCACATTGCGCTTCATACAAGACCTGCAGCCAGTCAACACGGTGACCATTCGAAACGCAGGTATCAGACCGACCATCGATGAGTTCGCGGAGACCTTCATAGGGAGGTCGATCTACTCGGTCGGGTTCCAACTAGCCATAGAGAGCAAGGATGTCACGACGATGCGGACTCGTCTCGGCCTAGTTCGGATGTGCACCCTGCCGCAAGGAGGAACGAACTCGGTGGCGCACATGGTGAATGCGATGAACAAGGTGTTGAGGGACTGCATCCCGGACATCACCATGTCATTTCTGGATGACATCCTGATCAAAGGGAGTCTGGTGGAGGACAAGGACGAGTCAGTCGGGCCCGACGGTTGCCGGAGGTTCGTGACGGATCACATCCGCGACTGCGAGAAGGTGCTACAAAGACTCGAGAGTGTGTAGCTCACCTTCCTAGGAGAAAATTCAGCCTTCGGACAGCCGGAGATCCTGGTTGTCGAACACCTGTGCGGGCCTTACGGCCGGAAGCCATCCCCGATGAAGGTAGAAGCCATCTCCGCGATGAAGGATGATTGTGGGTCGGTCACGGAGGTCCGAAGGGTCCTTGGGGCGTGTGCGTTCTATCACATCTGGATTCCGCACTACGCGCATGTTGCGGAGCCGCTTTACGAGTTATTAAAGAAAGGGCTCCGGTTCGAATGGAGGATGGAGCACACGGAGTCGGTCTGGAGACTGAAGGAGGCACTCGTCGCGGCACCGGCTCTCCGAAAAGTGGTTTACGGCAAGGAAGTCCCCATTCACGTGACGGTGGACACGAGCCCCACCAGGATCGGGTGGGTGATCAATCAAGAAGATGAATATAGCGTACAGTTCCCGTTCCGGTTTGGGGCAAATGTATTGAGCAAGCGGCAGCGAGGATATGCCCAAATCAAGCACGAGCTATGGGGTATCATTTCGACAGTCAAGGCTGACAAGGACTATCTGATCGGGACGGAAGTGATCATCGAGACGGACTGCCTACCGATTTTGGGTATGGTCTCCGGATGCGCGACTCCAGACCTGGCGATGCTCAGGTGGATCGCGTACATCAAGTCCTTGAACCTAGAGATACAGCACATCTCCGGAAAAGATAATGCCATGGCCGATATGCTTTCAAGGGCGTGGTTCAACGACAAGGACGGCATGGTTTCGGAAAACGAAGAAGTCGGCAAGGACTTCTTCGGGTCAGCTAACGTAACAACAAGAAAGGGGAGCACTCCGACGCTTAACGAATTCAACGAGAGAAAGTACAACGGGGAGTGGCTCCAGATCAGTGGGTTCCTAAAGACAATGACACCAGACGCGGCGTGGACGAAGGAAGAGACCAACCGGATTCGGAAGAAAGTGTACTGATTCTTCCTACGGGACGGGAGCTTATGGAAGCACCCAAAGAAGAGAAACGACATCCCGCTCTGAGTGGTGGCGAAGAATAAGGAACGGGAAGAATTGTTGATGGCATACCACGAGAGTCCCTGGGCCAGACACCGCGGGACGTGGGCCACATTCGAGAAGCTAAAGGGGAAGTACTTGTGGCCGGGACTATATTGAGACGTGCATTGGTTCGTGACGACTTGCGAAAGCTATCAGGTGCACTCCATAGTCCGACATCGGGACGAGCTTCACCCGACCTACCCTCCGACCGTCCACTTCAAGTGGATGGTGTATCTAGTGACAATGCCGATGGGGGTAGGGCAGATGCGGTATCTGGTGCTGGCTCGGGAGGACTTGACAAACCAGGTGGAAGGCCAAGCATTGCAGAACAAAGCAACCGTGGCCGTGTGCCGATTTTTTATCGAGGAAGTGGTATGTCGGTACGGGTGCATAGGTAAGATCGTGGCCGAGCGCGGATAATTAGACGTGCAAGAGGTGGAAGAGTTGTTTAACCAGCTAGGGATTAAACTCTCGCTCACCACAGCGTACAATCCGGAGGCTAACGGGAAGGTGGAACGCAGACATAGGCCGATCGTCAAAGCGTTAGTACGGGCGTGTGGAGGCCAAGTCGGGAACTGGCTGCAACTCTTACCCTATGCGTTTGTTGGGAGACAGGTGTTGGGAAACAGGTCCCTCCGGATGGGAAGGGAGAAGATTAGTGTCGTACGAGGTGGACCCGGCTACGGAGAGCCGGATGATACAGACCCGGTATGAACCGGATGAGGAGTACCCGGCTACGGAGAGCCGGATGATACAGACCCGGTATGAACCGGATGAGGAGTACCCGGATATGGAGAGCCGGATGATACAGACCCGGTATGAACCGGATGGGGAGTACCCGGATACGGAGAGCCGGATGGTACAGACCCGGTCAGAACCGGATGAAGAGACATATTCGTAAATATGTTTTTGAGAGTCCATCGAGACTATATTTGTAAATAGCCAAAAAGTCATATTAGTATAAATATGACTTAGGGCAAACTTTTACTATAGTTGTTACTGTTGTTGTAATGGTTGTCATTCTTGTTGGTGCAAGAATAGAGAGTGTGCGTAACTGTACAGAGAGAGAGAGAGAGAGAGAGAGAGAAAGAGGTCGTTGCCTCTGTTGTAACCGCCGCCTGTGGCGAAGATTTGTGAGCACGAGGTCGGTGCCTCAGTGAACTCACTGTTGTATATTCCTACATAGTGACAGTTTGCAGCCTGTGGGCTACCGTGGTTTTTCCCCTAGTTTGGGGTTTTCCACGTAAACCTCCAGTGTATTCTCTTCTTCTTCTTGTCGTGTTTTATTTCCCGTTTTCTGTGTATCATTCTAAGCTCGAGACTGGCTGAGCGTCGCGCATAAGGAACGTTGGGTTCCCGTCAACAGGTCCCTCCGGATGGGAAGGGAGAAGAACAGTGCCGATGAACAAACTCGGCTACAGAGAGCCGGATGATACAGACCCGGTGAAGACCGGATGAGGAGGACCCAGCTACGGAGAGCCGGATGATACAGACCCGGTGAAGACCGGATGAGGAGTACCCGACTACGGAGAGCCGGATGATACAGACCCGGTGAAGACCGGATGAGGAGTACCCGGTTAGGGAGAGCCGGATGATATAGACCCGGTGAAGACCGGATGAGGAGTACCCGGTTACGGAGAACCGGATGGTACAGACCCGGTGAGAACCGGACAAAGAGACATATTCGTAAATATGTTTCTGAGAGCCCATCGAGGCTATATTTGTAAATAGCCTAAAAGTCATATTAGTATAAATATGACTTAGGGCAAACTTTTAGTGTGTTGTTGTCATTCACTTGTTGGTGCAAGAAGAAGTGAGAACGCGTAACTGTGTACAGAGAGAGAGAGAGAGAGAGAGAGAGAGAGAGAGAAAGAAAGAAGTCGTTGCCTCTGTTGTAACCGCCGCCTGTGGCGAAGATCTGTGAGCACGAGGTTGTTGCCTTAGTGAACTCACTATTGTACATTCTTACATAGTGACAGTTTGCAGCCAGTGGGCTGCCGTGGTTTTTCCCCTAGTTTGGGGTTTTCCACGTAAACATTCTGTGTCCCTTTTCTCTCCTTTGTGTCGTGTTTTATTTCCCATTTTTCTGTGCATCATTCTAAGCTCGGTTGTGGCCGAGCGGTGCGCATAAGGAGTGTTGAGTTCCCGTCAGGTGGTATCAGAGCGAAACAACACAGAAAATGGACGAATCGTTTGGCGGCATGTTCAACCTCACCGGCTCCAACTATTCAGTGTGGAAGTCGAAGATGAGAGACATGCTCGTGGTCAAAGATCTTTGGCTACCGGTTCAGTTCGGGGACAAGAGACCGGACAAGATCGACGCCACAATATGGGAGGTGATGCACATGAAGACAACGGCGTACATACGGTGCTTCATCGACATGAGCCTATACAACAACTTCAATGAAGAGAGCAAGGCTCATTAGCTCTAGGAGAAGATCAGCATAATGTTTCAGAACAAAAATGTTGTCAATCAGGTGTCGGTATTCCGGAAGCTAGTAAGACTCCAGTTCCAAGATGGCTCCAGCATGGCGGAGCACATGAATGCCTTCCAGGGGCTGATCCACCAGGCAACGTCATTGGAAGTACCTCTTGCCGATGAGGTACTAGCGCTACTCCTGCTCGGTTCCCTCCCGGATAGCTGGGAGACGTTGGTTGTCACTTTGGGCAACGCCGGGCCGGAAGGAAAGCGGTTATCCCTAGCAAGAGTAAAGTCGAGTTTGCTAGATGAGGAGGCGCGTCGGAAAGACAAAGATACGAGCTCCGACTCCTAAGCGCTTCTTACCGAATCGGAACGCGGAAGACATAGAAACCGTAGTCCCCAAAACCGGGAGAAGTCGGGGACACGGTCAAAGTCAAGGGGAAGGCCTACTTGCTTCTATTGCGGCAAGCCGAGACACTTCCAAAAGAACTGTTGGCATTTCCGTAAAGACAAGGAAACCGACGGTACTGATTCGAAGCAAACCCTGGACTAGAACGGTTAAGACCGGAACGGTAAAGACCGGAGGGGACCGGACCGGAAGGGAACGACGACAATCGCGGCAAGTCAAGAAGAGTTGATGCTCATCACCGAGGAGAGTGAGATAAACCTTGCCGGCGACGAGATGACCTAGGTGGTAGACCCACCTTACCCCGGACCGGAAATGCTTCTCATCCTATTCAGCCGGTGATCACGGCTGTGTCCGGATGGGGAATGAAGGAACATGTTGAATTGTCGACATAGGAGACGTGTGGCTAACAACACCAACCGGATGCAAGTTGCTGCTGAAGGATGTCCAACACGTTCCGGAAGTTTGTCTGAACCTGATATCAGCCGGTCGGCTAGATGATGAGTGCTACACGGGTAGCATCCGGAACGGCATCATGAAGTTCAGCAAAGGGAGCCTGATTGTGGCTCGGGCCCGAAAGGTAAACACATTGTACTTGATGAATGCCCGGCTATGCCCGGAAGAAGTGAACGTGACATCCGACACTGCCGGTGAGCTGTGGCACAAGAGGTTGTGTCATATGAGCGAGAAGGGGATGAAGAGGCTTGTAGACGACAACCTCATTCCAGTGAAGAACGTGCACTTACAGAAGTGCACTGATTGTCTGGCCGGTAAGCAGAACCGGACCTCCTTCCGACCAAGGCCACCGATGAGACGTAATGCACCACTGGAGTTGGTGCATACGGATGTGTGTCAGGTAGACACGAAGTCACATGCCGGAGCGCAGTACTTCGTGACGTTCATAGATGACCACAGCCGGAAGCTGTGGGCCACACCGTTGAAGACGAAGGATCAGGTGTTATCCGTCTTCAAAGAGCTTCACGCGAGAGTGGAAAGAGAAACCGGCTGAAGCTGAAGGCGGTTCGAGCAGATAACACAGGAGAATACCGGGGGCAGTTCGAGGAGTACTGCCGCTCGAAGGGAATCCGGCTCGAATTTACCGTGCCGAAGACACCGGAACTAAACGGGCTGGCCGAGAGGATGAACTGGACCATAATGGAGAGGGTCCGGAGTATGCTAGCACATGCAAAACTACCCAAGAAGTTTTGGGCTGAGGCACTGTCGACGGCGACATATGTGATAAACAGATCACCCTCAGTACCCTTGGACAGAGACATGCCATAGAGAGTATGGACCGGTAAGGAAGTATCCTACCGGCATCTGAAGGTATTCGGGTGTCTCGCGTACGTGCATGTAGCTGAGGACCGGAGAGGAAAGCTAGATCCAAAGACCCGGCCATGCATATTCCTCGGTTACGGTGGCGATGAGTTCGGCTACTGAGTGTGGGACCCGGTCGACAAGAAGGTATTCCGGAGTCGAGATATTATCTTCATGGAGGACAAGACGCTCGCCGACTGGGAGTCAGAGAAGAAGATAATGAACTCTGAGTCGACTGGTAAGGATCGACTCTACGATGAGCAGACCCAACCGGCAAGAGACCGGTTAGCACTCGAGGGACCAGCCGATTACGGTGAGGATACCGAACAGGCTGAAGAAGTAGTAGTGGAAGCTGAAACCGGAACCGGCCTAGACCCCGAATCGGATTCAGATGAAGAGTAGATGGACGAGCCGGTTACCGAAGCCCGAAGACGGAGATATCCTCTCAGAGAGAGAAGGGCGCCCCGGAGATTTCCGGATGCAGAGCATGTTCTGCTGACCGATGAGGGGGAGCCGGAAAGCTTCGAAGAAGCGAAGGAAGACACCCACGGCCGAAAATGGTTAAGTGCCATGCAGGATGAGATGGATTCCCTGCATGAGAACCATACGTACAAATTGGTGGAATTACGGAAAGGAAAGCGGGCACTCCGAAACAAGTGGGTGTACAAGTTGAAACCGGGAGATGCCGGCAACCCCCCGAGATACAAAGCCAAGATCGTGGTGAAGGGGTTCCAGCAGAAGAAGGGCGTGGACTTCGACGAGATATTTGCCCCAGTAGTAAAGATGACCTCCATCCGGACGGTGCTGAGTATAGAAGCAAGCATGGACCTCGAGGTAGAGCAGCTGGACGTGAAGACGGCATTCCTTCACGGCGACCTCGAAGAGGAGATCTACATGCAGCAACTGGAAGGATTCGTGGAGAAAGGGAAGGAGCACCTGGTATGCCGGTTGAAGAAGAGCCTGTACGGACTGAAGCAGGCTCCCCGACAATGGTACCGGAAGTTCCACTCCTTCATGACCGATCAAGGGTACCACAAGACGCAGGCCGATCACTGCGTGTTTGTGAAGAAGTTTGAAGGAGGCGACTTCCTGATACTCCTTCTTTACGTGGATGACATGTTGATCGTCGGACGTGACCAAGTCAAAATACGGATGCTGAAGAAGGCTCTCAACCGGACCTTCTCAATGAAAGACTTGGGTCCGGCAAGACAGATGCTGGGGATGCATATCATTCGGGACCGGTCAAAGAAGCAATTATGGCTGTCACAGGAGAAGTACGTTGTCGTGAAGAAAACCGTCCACAAGCGGAATCGGTGCATAGGAGCGTAGGAACCAGCTCTTCTCGAATGTTGTCCATAGAAGATCCTAGGCGGGTAGATTTAGTGGGTAGGAAGTAAAGGGGAAACGGCTCCTTCCTTGCCTATAAAAAGGAGGGAGACGAGAAGGGGGGGGGGAATCGCGGAGAGTCGAGGACGAAGTACTGTCGGTTTGCGTGGAAAGGCTTCTCTCTCTCTCTCTCTGGTTCGCAAACTCCATAGCTTCCTTCTGTGCAGGTTTCGGGAGGCTCGCGCTGCTCTGAGGAATGCCCGAGTGCTTCCGGCAGCACCTCCAACCTGCTCCTGTCTTTCTGTGCGTTTACGAACAGGCATCGGCATCTGTTCGCCGGGTTTTGTTGTCTTCGTGTTCTTGTTGTTTGTCTTTGTTAATACATACATACATTTGTGTCTTTCTGTGTCGCTATCCCACTTGCGTCTTTGGGTCGAAGGGCCGTGTCCCTGTGGATCTACGCTCGCGCGTAGAGGGTCTCTTCTCCTTCCTCTCTTGCTCTTTGGTACAGGACCCCCGAGGTTCCGCCTCATTCCACGCATCCGCGAGGAAAACCTCGACATCTTGGTGAACCCGACGTGAAGGAGGCGGCAGAAGAGCAAAAGATGAAGGGGTCGGATCTTGCAGAGGCTATGGCTTCGGCCGTGGATCGGATATTGAGTGCACGCGAGGGCACTGGCGCCCTCGTCAGAGCAATTGAGGCGGTCGTCGGTACGATCGGCCGGTTCAGCGGAAAGGATGCCACGAAGGATTTGGCGTCCTACGGGGCAGAAATGCTGATGCGGGACATTCCGGAAGAGAGGCGTCTCGCCGGGTTTCCTCGAGTAGCGATGTCGAGCATCCATGCGGAGGTGCTCGAGGTGCGGGCGGAGAGCCGTACCTTGGAGGAGTTCGAAGGCCGACTCCTAGAAAAATACGGGCTGGACGACGCGCTCCGGCTTTCGAAGCGGGACTTCATGGAATGGGTGGAGTCCCCCGGCAAGGGAAGAAACGCGTCGGCACTCCTCCGGGAGTTCGAAGAACGCTTTGCGCGCCTTTCGGCGCTTGACCGAGCCGTTCTGGATACGAGTCGGGTCCTACTGTTCGTCAAGTCGGTGGACGAGCGGGACCGGGATCAAGTCGGCTCCTTGCTGGAAACCGAAGACGGGCTGACAACCGACTTGGCTGCGGTTAAGAGAGTCTGTGGCCGTTTCGACAAACGGCGAGAATGGGCTGACAACGGGGCGGCCGGTGCGGGTTCTGTCACAGCAAGGAGGCTTGAACCGGCACCGCAAGTGCGAAGGGAAGAAACCCGGGAATGGCTCGAAACCGGTTCGGCTTCGACTGGCATGGTCAATGGCTCGTCCGGAGGAGCAGCGCTGGAGGAGTTGACGCGGGCGATAAAGGATCTCTAGATCACCCAGACTCGAAGGGAAGGCGGTGAACCGGCTCGTGACCGACGGCCGGCAGTGGGGAACAGGTGCATGTGGTGCGACGAGGTCGGCCACATTCGGAAGGACTGCGGCGATTTCGCAGAGCCGTTGAGGAACCGGGTGGTGTACCTGTGGGAAGGCCGGATGCACGCCGGCGACACCAGGAGGGCCCTGAACCGAAACGACGGGCGAGGAGGTATGAAGAGACTGATGGAAGAGGCAGCGGCCCAACACGTGGAGGCCATCCACTACTCGGCGTCGGCCGGTATTCAGGTCGGGGGCAGCGAGGCCCGAAAGGAGAGCAAAGACGGTTTCTGGTCGGCAATGCTGGAAGGCCTCGACGGCACACGGTTGAGGAAGGATGAAATGGACCGCGCTGAGAGACGGGTCCGGGAAGTAACCGGGTGGAGCGACCCGGTCGAGGAGAAGACGGGCTTCGTAGAAGCCGCCTGCCGGAACTACGAGGCTCTGGTAGAAGACAAACGAGTGGGGAAAGTCGGGGCGGCCGAGCCCTCACAACGGTACGAGACCCAATTCGGGCAGCGACGGAACGATGCCGGTGGGTCCAGCTCGCAAGATAACCCCAGGAAGGGCGGATACCGACTGGGGACGGAAATAGAAAGGACTACGGACCTACGAAAGGTCCTAGAGGAACGGATCCTCGACAGCAAGGTGGAGCTGTCATTGCGGGAGGTGCTAGGGATCGCCAAGAAGGAGTTCCACGACTCCATTGTAGACTTGGTGAAACGGAAGAGGCTGTCGACGGAGACGGATCCGGAAAGACCGGTAGAGGTGCGGACGACGCACATCGACGACTCGGCGCTGGTAGATGAGTGGGCGGAGAGCCACTATTCGAGGCCACACTAGGCCCGAGCAACCATGGAGACCCCAGTGAAGATCGGAGATGTTCAGGAACCGGTGGTGGCATTGGTGGACCACGGTTCGGAAATAAACCTGATGTCAATGGACTTCTATAAGAAGGGAAAGTGGCCGATCAACACCAAGCACGGGTGGAAGATGCGGGCGGCGACGCGCGCCACCGAGGAACTGCACGGGGCCTGCCCGAACGTGCGAGTCAAGATCGGCGACGTCGAGATTGACCAGCACTTCTTCGTACAGGAGACGTCTTCGCACCCGGTCATATTAGGTGAACCATACATCACGGCGGCGCGAATGGAGACCAAGGTGCTAGACAACGGTTCGGCCTACGCAAGGGTCAAAAGCCAGGACGGGCGCCATTCGGTCCAATTTCTGACCGTGAGACCGAACCACAAGCGGAACTGCGAATCCCTCGGTGGCGAGAACCGGGAGGATTTTTAGAGAGGGCTGCCAAGGCGTGGGGCCGAGACAGTCCGGACACTCGGGGAAGACCCCACAGCTGTACGATAGAACCGAAACCGAAGAAACCTTGTATGATAGGTAGAAAATTCTGCTTCTCCGGCAACGGAGGATGTATGATAGTCGGCATCGTTGGCCGAGAAAGGGCAAGGGCGGAGGAGCGACTTCGAGCGTGCGGAGTTCTCGGCCCGGACAAGGAAATCAGCGGAGCCGTGGAGGCGGTCTCCTTCGACGACACCTTGGGAATGCTGAGGAAAGTAGCCGGAGAAGACCTTAACGAAGACCGGACGATACCGGTATGTTCCGAAGAGATGTACGAAGTCATCGTGAACTTCAGTCGGGGGCTCGGGTCGGATCGGATGGCCCGAGTTAGCACGAAGTACAAGACTGTGGACCGGAAGGTAAGGCCAGTCGCGGCACCCTTACCGGAGGGCAGTGAGTCCCGGATCAGAGGGGTTGCGTCGGACCCTAGTTTACGAGATGCGGCCTGCATAGGACACACCTTCACCGACGGGACGCTCCGGGAGCTCAAGATCGGTGGGGGCGGGTTCCTACTGCCGGCGGAGGAAGACCGGTTTCGGAGAATGCTCGGGAGGCACGGGAAAGCCTTCACGTTCTCGCCGGAAGAGATCGGGTGCGTAGACCCGACGATCGTGGAGCCGATGGTGATATTCACGGTACCGCATGTGCCGTGGAATCTCAAGCCGATTCCGGTACCGAGAGCTCACATCCCGAAGTTGATGGAGCTATTGAGGCAGAAAGTAGATATGGGCATTCTCGAACCGTCGAGTGCCCCATACTCGAACCGATGGTTTACCGTACCAAAGAAAAACGGAACGATGCGCTTCATTCAAGACCTGCAGCCGGTCAACAGAGTGACCATTTGGAATGCAGGAATCGGACCGACCATAGACGAGTTCGCGGAGGCCTTCGCCGGAAGGTCGATTTACTCGGTTGGTGATCTGTACTCGGGGTACGACCAGTTCCAGCTAGCTGTGGAGAGCAGAGACATTACGACGATGCGAACCCCCCTCGGCCTAGTGCGAATGTGTACCCTGCCACAAGGAGGGACCAACTCGGTGGCCCACATGGTGAATGCAATGAACAAGGTACTGAGGGATTGCATCCCGGACATCACCATGCCGTTTCTAGACGACATCCCGATCAAGGGGTGCCCGGTGGAAGAGAAGGATGAGACACTCGGGCCGGACGGATGCCGGCGATTCGCGGCAGCACACATCGACGACTGCGAGAAGGTGCTACAAAGGCTACAGGATGCGAGGCTCACCTTCTCCGGGGAGAAATTGGCCTTCGGGCAATCGGAAATCCTGGTGGTCGGACACCTATGTGGACCTTATGGCCGGAAGCCGTCTCCGGCAAAGGTAGAAGCCATCTCCGCGATGAAGACCGATTGTAGCTCGGTTACGGAAGTTCGGAGGTTCCTGGGGGCATGCGCGTTCTACCACATATGGATCCCGCATTACGCCCACGTTGCGGAGCCGCTATACGGGTTGCTGAAGAAAGGGCGAAAATTCGAGTGGCGAGACGAGCACACGGAGTCGGTCCGGAAGCTGAAGGAAGCTCTTGCGGCAGCACCGGCGCTCCGGAAGGCTGTCTACGGGAAGGGTACCCCGGTATACATAATAGTGGATACGAGTCCGACCGGGATCGGATGGGTCATCAACCAAGAGGACAAGAACGGCATTCGGTTCCCGATCCGATTCGGCGCGAAGGTTCTCAGTGAACGACAGCGAGGGTATGCCCAGGTTAAACGCGAACTCTGGGGTATCGTTTCGGTAGTAAAGGCCGACAAAGACTACTTGATCGGGACAGAAGTGGTTATCGAGACGGATTGCCTGCCGATTCTCGGCATGGTTTCCGGATGCGCGACACCGAACCTGGCGATGCTCCAGTGGATAGCGTACATCAAGTCCCTGGACCCGGAAATATGGCACATTTCCGGAAAGGACAACGTCATGGCCGACAGGCTTTCGAGGGCAAGGTTTGATGACGAGGGCGGCATGGTTTCGGAGGACGAAGAAGTCGGCGTGGACTTCTTCGAGGCAGCGTACGGAACGGCCGATGGGACGAGCACTCCGGCACTTAACGACTTCGACGAGAGCAAGTACGATGGCGAGTGGCTCCAGATCGGTGGATTTTTGAGGACGATGACGCCGGATGCGTCGTGGACGAAGGACGAGGCCAACCAGATCCGGAAGAAAGCTTACCGATTCTTTCTCCGGGACGGATACTTATGGAAGCACCCGAAGAAGAGGAACGGCGTCCCGCTCCGGGTGGTGGCGATGAAGGAAGAACAGGAGGAGCTGCTGACGGGCTACCACGACAGCCCTTGGGCCGGACACCGTGGAACGTGGGCCACGTTCGAGAAGATAAAGGGGAAGTACTGGTGGCCGGGACTGTACCGGGACGTGCATCGGTTCGTGACAACTTGCGAGAGCTGTCAGATACACTCCATAATCCGGCATCGGGACGAGCTTCACCCTACGTACCCTCCGACCATCCACTTCAAATGGATGGTAGATCTGGTGACGATGCCGATGGGCGTAGGACAGATGCGGTATCTGGTCCTGGCTCGGGAAGATCTGACGAACCAGGTGGAAGGCCGAGCCCTTCAGAACAAAACGACCACGGCCGTATGTCGGTTCCTGATCGAGGACGTGATATGCCGGTACGGGTGCGTCGGGAAGATCGTGGCTGATCGTGGGGAGTTGGACGCCGAAGAGGCCGAGGAACTGTTCGACCGGCTAGGAGTCAAGCTCTCGCTTACCACTGCGTATAATCCGGAGGCGAATGGGAAGGTGGAGCGCGGACACGGACCGATCGTCAAGGCGTTAGTTCGGGCATGCGGAGGTCAAGTCGGGAACTGGCCGCGGCTGTTGCCTTACGTGTTGTGGGTGGACCGAACTACGCACAGTTCGGTAACCGGATTCATGCCGGCAGAACTCATGTTTGGGCAGAAGCCGGTCATGCCGATGGAACGTACGATCTCCTCGTGGGCAACCGTGGACTGGAGAGACGAGATGAGCCAGGAGGAGCTGCTGGTGGCGCGTATACGACAGCTCGAGCGAAGACCGGAGGACGTGGAGCAGGTTGCGGAAAAGCTTCGGGAAGCAAGGATGAGGAACAAAGCCCGGTTCGACCGAACGCACCAGCTCCGACCGAAGAAGATCGAGGAAGGCGACTGGGTGCTAGTCTACGACAGCAACCTTGACAACCAGCACCAAGCGACACAGAAGTTCGCAAGAAGGTGGTTCGGGCCTTACGTGGTACAAAGCGCCAACGACAACGGGACGTACCATCTGGAGGAACTCGACGGTACGAGAATGGAGATACCGGTAGCGGGGAAGCGGATCAAAGCGTTCAAGAAGCGTCACGATGACGAGCCGGATCCGGTTGGCCTCGACCGCAACGACGAACGATCCGAAACCGAGGAAGAACCGACGGGCGGGGAATGAAGGCTGGACCGGTTTTCTCCGTCCCAACTCAATTTGGCGCATGCCGGTGGATGCGCGGTTAGGTGGGGGCGGATGTCGTGAAGAAAACCGTCCACAAGCGGAATCGGTGCACAGGAGCGTAGGAACCGGCTCTTCTCGAATGTTGTCCATAGAAGATCCTAGGCGGGTAGATTTAGTGGGTAGGAAGTAAAGGGGAAACGGCTCCTTCCTTGCCTATAAAAAGGAGGGAGACGAGAAGGGGGGGGGGGGATCGCGGAGAGTCGAGGACGAAGTGCTGTCGGTTTGCGTGGAAAGGCTTCTCTCTCTCTCTCTGGTTCGCAAACTCCATAGCTTCCTTCTGTGCAGGTTTCGGGAGGCTCGCGCTGCTCTGAGGAATGCTCGAGTGCTTCCGGCAGCACCTCCAACCTGCTCCTGTCTTTCTGTGCGTTTACGAACAGGCATCGGCATCTGTTCGCCGGCCTGTTCGGTTGTAACCAACTTCGTGGTTTTGTTGTCTTCGTGTTCTTGTTGTTTGTCTTTGTTAATACATACATACATTCGTGTCTTTCTGTGTCGCTGTCCCACTTGCGTCTTTGCGTCGAAAGGCCGTGTCCCTGTGGATCTACGCTCGCGCGTAGAGGGTCTCTTCTCCTTCCTCTCTTGCTCTTTGGTACAGGACCCCCGAGGTTCCGCCTCATTCCATGCATCCGCGAGGAAAACCTCGACAACGTGACAAAGGTGCTTCACCGGTTCAACATGTCAGAAGCGAAACCGGTCGGATCGACACTTCCGGCAAACTGCAAGCTATCCGGTAAGCAAAGCCCGAAGACGAAAGCAAAGAAGGCGGGTATGATGTAGATTCCATATGCCTCTGCCGTCGGAGCTTGATGTACGCAATGGTTTGTACCCGACCGGACATAGGATACGCAGTCGGAGTGGTGAGCCGGTTTATGAGCAATCCCGGCAAGGAGCACTGGAACGCGGTCAAATGGATACTCCGGTATTTGAAGGGCACATCAAATATGTGTCTCCGATTCGGCTCCGGAAAACCTCAACTGGACGGTTTCACCGATTCGGACATGTCGGCTGATGTGGATACCAGCCGGTCTACATCCGGGTATGTAATGACATATGCAGGGGGAGCTGTTTCGTGGCAGTCGAGGCTGCAGAAGACGGTTGCATTGTCAACCACGGAGGCGGAGTTCATGGCGGCTATGGAAGCCGGCAAGGAAATATTATGGATGAAGGACTTCATCGGAGAGCTCGGTATCCGGCAAGAGGAATACCGACTCTATTGCGACAGTCAAAGTGTCATCCACCTTGCTAAGAATGCGGCCTGCCATTCCCGGACGAAGCATATCCAGCGGAGGTATCACTGGATCCGGGAAAGAGTAGATGACCAGGAGTTCGCACTGACGAAGATCCACACGACCGAGAACGGGTCAGATATTCTGACCAAAGTGTTGACACCCGACAAGCTGAACGCATGCCGGAAGAAGATCGGGCTGGTAAGACACCCCATGCCGGAGTGAAGGGAGAGTTTGTTGGGAGACAGGTCCCTCCGGATGGGAAGGGAGAAGAACAGTGCCGATGAACAAACTCAGCCGAGGCCGAAACCGTATGAGGTGGACCCGGCTACGGAGAGCCGGATGATACAGACCCGGTGAAGACCGGATGAGGAGGACCCGGCTATGGAGAGTCGGATGATACAGACCCGGTGAAGACCGAATGAGGAGTACCCGGCTACGGAGAGCCAGATGATACAAACCCGGTGAAGACCGGATGAGGAGTACCCGGTTACGGAGAGCTGGATGATACAGACCCGGTGAAGACCGGATGAGGAGTACCCGGTTACATTGAACCAGATGGTACAGACCCGGTGAGAACCGGACAAAGAGACATATTCGTAAATATGTTTCTGAGAGCCCATCGAGGCTATATTTGTAAATAGCCTAAAAGTCATATTAGTATAAATATGACTTAGGGCAAACTTTTAGTGTGTTGTTGTCATTCACTTGTTGGTGCAAGAAGAAGTGAGAACGCGTAACTGTGTACAGAGAGAGAGAGAGAGAGAGAAAGAGGTCGTTGCCTCTGTTGTAACCGCCACCTGTGGCGAAGATCTGTGAGCACGGGGTTGTTGCCTCAGTGAACTCACTATTGTACATTCTTACATAGTGACAGTTTGCAGCCAGTGGGCTGCCGTGGTTTTTCCCCTAGTTTGGGGTTTTCCACGTAAACATTCTGTGTCCCTTTTCTCTCCTTTGTGTCGTGTTTTATTTCCCTTTTTTCTGTGCATCATTCTAAGCTCGGTTGTGGCCGAGCGGTGCGCATAAGGAGTGTTGAGTTCCCGTCAGCGTTGTGGGCGGACCGAACTACACACAGTTCGGTAACCGGGTTCATGCCGGCGGAGCTAATGTACGGGTAGAAGCCGATCATGCCAACAGAGCAGACAATCTCCTCATGGGCCACGATGGACTGGAAAGACGAGATGAGCCGAGAGGAGCTGTTAGCGGCATGAATTCAGCAGCTGGAGTGAAGACCGGAGGACGTGGACCGAGCCGCGGAGAAGCTACGGATGGCAAGGGTAAAGAACAAAGGATGGTTCGACCAGACTCACCGGTTGAGACCGAAGAAGATCGAGGAAGGCAACTGGGTTCTAGTGTATGACAGCAGCCTCAACAACCAGCACAGGGCAATGTGGAAGTTTGCAAGAAGGTGGTTCAAGCCTTATGTGGTGACAAGTGCTAACGACAATGGGACCTACCATCTCGTGGAGCTCGACGAGACAAGGATGGCAGTACCGGTGGTGGGGAAAAGAGTCAAAGCGTTCAAGAAGCGGCAAGAGGCTGAACCGGACCCAGAGGACCCGAATAGCGACAATGACCAGCTCGGAATGGATGACGATCCGGAAGACGAAGGATAACCGTGGGCCGGTCTTCTCCGGCAAGAGTCTAATTTTGGCGCATACCGGTGGATGCGCGGTTAGGTGGGAGCGGATGTTGTGGAGAAAACCGTCCCGAGGCAGAAACCAGGTATAACATGCATAAACCGGCCCTTACACGTGGGCACAAGTTTTGTTGTATAGTACGCAGATAGGTACAAGTCGACTAAGGTGAAATCCTAGGTAGCACGCATTCATTAGGGGGAAAATCGATGCGTATCTCTGTCCGAAAGGATAGGGAATAAACATGATGTAACGGGTAGTAACGGTCTCCCTCCTTGGGTTATAAAAGAGAGGGAGAGTTAGGGGAGGAAAATATATCGCATTTTGTAGAGGACAAGGTGTTGCCGGACTGGAACCGAGCTCTTCTCCTTTGTCTTCTCCTTCGTCGTTCTGTGGAGGTTTCAGGAGGCTGACACTGCTCTGCGGAATGCCCGAGTGCTTCCGGCAGAGTCTCCATTCCGCGTTCTGAGTGTGTGTGTGTGTATGTGTGCAGGCGTCGAAGCCTATCACTTGCCGACTCGCCGGTTGTAACTCCTTGACTTATATATATACATTTACATTTGTTTTGTCTCCATTGTTCCGAGTTAGCTGCTACTCCTGTGAATGTGTGCTGTGAAGTATATCGGGAGTTTCCTTCCCCTCTTCTGATTCGGTTATTTCTCGGTCCAAGGCCCCCGTGGTCTCGCCTCGTTCTCCACGCACGCGCGTAACAACGCGGCACCGTTTTAGGGTTTCCACGTAAATCTCTGTGTACATCTGTTTGTCTTGTCTTTCTAGCATTTTACTTCTGTAATTCGTATTTCAGCACGTAGTTCGTTTATTGTGATCTAGTTCCGCATCGATTTCTCGACAAACTGGTATCAAAGCTTGAGGTGCAAGCATGGAAGGAGGTGTGAGCAGTTTCCCATGTATGATAGTTCTAAACTCACAGAACTATGCAGACTGGAAGATCAAGATGGAAGACCCTCTCATAGTCAAAGACCTGTACGAACCAATCAACATAGCAAAAATACCCGAGGGGGTATTGGAGTCGAACTGGAAGCTTCTTAATAGGAAGGCGGTGGCCACAATCCGACAATGTGTCGATGTAAGTGTCCTTCAGCATGTCGCGAATGACACGAATGCCCACGAGATGTGGCAGAAGCTGTCGAGTCTGTACGAGAGGAAGAACGCGCTAAACAGAACCTCACTGATGAGAAAAATCATACGGCTGAAATACAAAGACGGTGAGAGCATCGTCGAACACATCAGCACTTTCATGGGGTATGTGAATCAACTTGCAGCGACCAAGTTTCCCCTGGATGACGCAATGCAGGCCATCCTGCTGATGTGCACACTGCCGGAAAGCTGGGAGAACCTGGTGGTTACTCTCAACACCTCCTGTCAAGAAGAGAACTTGTCTTTACAGACGGTGAAGACAAGCATCCTAAACAAGGAGGCAAGGAGGAAAGACAAAGGAGTCATGTCCCAAACGGAGTCGAATCTGACTCAACATATGGATAGACGAAGGGACCGGTCAAGAAGAAGTCCGCAGCACACGGACAAAACCCAGGCTAGATTGAAGTCCAGAGGTAAGCTTGTGTGCTTTTATTGCGGAAAACCTGGACATTTCCAGAAGGACTGCCGACACATGAGAAAAGACAAGAGTGTCAGAAACAATGTCGAACCTCGGAAAATTCTGGATGAAAAGAACACTTCGGCCATTGCTACGAGCAATGAGGAACTTCTGTTCATCTATGAACAGACAAGTGCAAATCTTGCAAGCGAAGAGTGCACTTGGGTGATTGATTCCAGCGCATCCTTCCACATTACTCGTCGAGAGAGTATTTCTCGACTTACATAGCTGGGGATCATGGCTATGTAAAGATGGGTGATAGTGGAGAGTGCAAGATAACCGGAGTCGGAAGTGTGTGCTTAATGACGTCGACAGGGTGTCGACCGACATTGAAGGATGTTCAACACGTCCCCGATATCAGATTGAATCTGATATCGACTGGAAGGCTTGACGACGAAGGCTACAGTGGTAGTTTTCGGAATGGCAAGTGGAAGTTCTGCCGAGAAAATCTCATAGTGGCCCGAGCACAGAAAGAAGGCACATTGTACATGATGCATGCCTGACTATGCAAATCGGAAGTAAATATGGCAGCCGACTCGGCAAGGGAAATATGGCATACGAGGCTAGGCCACATGAGTGAGAAGGGAATGCACCTACTAGCCGACCAGAAACTTCTACCAGAAGTCACGGGTGTGCACCGGGAGAAGTGTGTCGACTGCTTAGCCGGAAAGTAGAACAGGGCGGCATTCCACACAAGACCACGAAGGAGAAGAGAAGTTGCACTGGAACTAGTGCAAACAGATGTGTGTTATGTGGATGCTCCATCGCATCGAGAAGGACAGTACTTTGTAACGTTTATTGACGACTATAATCGAAAAACATGGGCCTTTGTATTGAAGTCGAAGGATCAAGTATTGTCGGTTTTCAAGGACTTCCAGGCAAGAACCGAAAGAGAGTCGGGTCAGAAACTGAAGGTTGTCCGAACCGACAACGGTGGCGAATACAAAGGGCAGTTCAAGGAATACTACAAGTGCCAAGGTATTCGGATTGAATACACAGTGCCAAAGACCTAGAGTTGAACGGGCTTGCAGAGAGGATGAATCGAACGATCATGGAGAGAGTAAGGAGCATGCTCTCTCATGCGAAACTGCCGAAATCCTATTGGGCAGAGGTGATGTACACAGTTGTCTATCTGATCAACAGGTCTCCCTCGGTACCTCTAAAGGGTCATGTCCCACAGAGGGTGTGGACAGGGAAGGATGTCTGCTACCAACACCTGAGGGTGTTTGGATGTTTGGCGTATATGCATGTACCAAAGGATCAGAGGTCAAAGCTCGACAGCAAGTTGAAAGCATGCATATTCATGGGATACTCGGAAGATGAGTTCGGCTACCGGTTGTGGGACTTAGTCGACAAGAAGGTAGTGAGAAGTCGGGATGTAGTCTTTCTAGAAGACAAGACAATTGAAGACTGGAAGCAATAGAAGTCAGAACCGACTCCCCAGTCAACCTCGACTACCATCGACTTAAGGCCAAGTGTGTCGTCACCGGTAACTGTAAGGAGACAACTGGCCGACAGAGCCGAATCTGAGTCGGTCGAGTCAAAAAGACCGACAGACTATGAGTCAGAGTCGGCAGAGCTGTTGAAGTCAATTGATGAATATGAGTTGGAGTTATCCAACCTAGAGATGGCGATTGACGAGTAGAATCCCAAGCAAAGAGAAGAGTGGGCAAAGACATCCGGACTAGAGCCAACAGTGAGTGGACGAAGGTACCCACTCAGACAAAGGAAGGCACCGACTACATATGCCAGTCAATACATCCTCTTGACTAATGATGGTGAACCGGAGTGCTATGAAGAAGCCATTGCCGACGAGAGCAAAGAAAAGTGGCTGAACGCGATGCAAGAGGGATGGAATCCTTGCACGTGAATTACACCTACGACCTAGTAGAGCTGCCGAAAGGTAAAAGAGCACTCAGGAATAAATAGGTCTACAAGGTCAAGACTGGAGAAGTCGACAGCGAGCCCAGGTATAAAGCCCGCATAGTGGTGAAGGGTTTCCAACAGAGGAAGGGCGTCGACTTTGACGAATTATTCGCACCAGTTGTGAAGATGACATTGATTCGAACTGTTCTGAGCATAGCGGCCAGCATGGACCTAGAGATCGAACAGTTGGATGTCAAAACCGCATTTCTGCACGAGGAGCTAGAAGAAGAAATCTACATGCAACAACCCAAAGGCTTTGAAGAAAAAGGGAAAGAGAATTTGGTGTGTCGACTGAGGAAAAGCTAGTACGGACTGAAACAAGCTCCACGCCAATGGTACAAGAAATTTGAGTCCTTCATGATGGAACATCGGTTCCAAAAAACACAGGCCGATCACTATGTGTTCGTCAAAAGGTACGAAGAAGGAGATTTCTCTATTCTCTTGTTATACGTTGATGACATGTTGATAGTCGGCCAAGATGCAAGGAAGATTGGAAGCTTGAAGAAAGCTTTCGGCAAATCATTTTCCATGAAAGACCTTGGACCGGCAAAACAAATCCTAGGGATGCACATAACCCGAGACAGAGCTCGAAAGGTGCTATGGTTGTCACAACAGAAGTATGTGATGAAAATCCTAGAGAGGTTCAACATGTCGAATGCAAAGTTGGTCGGCTCCGTGTTGCCGACAAACTGCAGATTAAATGCGAAGCAGTGTCCGAAGGGACAGAAGGAGAAGGCCAAGATGAGGAAGGTATCATATGCCTCAGCCGTCGGCAGTCTAATGTATGCTATGGTCTGTACGAGACCGGACATAGCATTTGTTGTGGGAACAGTAAGCCGATATATGAGTAATCCAGGGAGAGAACACTGGGCAGCGGTGAAATGGATACTCAGGTACTTAAAGGGCACCTCGGGGGTGTGCCTAAGGTATGGTGTCGGAAAACCTGTGCTGGAAGGTTTTACCAATTCGGACATGTCAGGAGATATCGACTCGAGCCGATCCACGTCAGGGTGCGTGATGACCTATGCAGGGGGAGCAGTGTCGTGGCACTCACGACTGCAAAAGTCTATAGCCTTGTCAACTACAGAGGCAGAGTATATGGCAGCGGTAGAAGCCAGAAAAGAGCTGATCTAGATGAGAAATTTTCTCACCGAACTAGGCATGAAGCAATAGGAGTTCTTGCTTCATTGTGACAACCAAAGTGCCATACACCTAGCCAAGAACGCGGCATACCACTCCCGGACCAAGCACATACAGAGAAGGTATCACTAGTTACGGGAGAGAGTCGAAGAAGGAGAGTTTTCTCTCGAAAAGATCCATACTGATGACAATGGATCCGACATGCTGACGAAGAACCTACCTATGGATAGACTCAGAGTCTGTCGACAAAATATAGGACTGATAGATTTCCTCCCACAGGAGTGAAGGGGGAGTTTGTTGGGAATATGTCCCTCCAGTGGGAGGATGATCCGATTGTTCGGAAAGCTGACAGTCGAGGAGCCGAGTTGATGAGGGACTCAACCGAGACCGAAACCGGAATCGTGTAAATAGCCAACTCGGGAGACTATATTTGTAAATAGTCTGAGTGTGCACCCCATGAGGACTACGTATGTAAATAGCCAGAAAAATTGCGTAAGTATATATGTAACTAGGGAAAACTTTAACTGTGTGTAACAGTGTACAGAAGTCATAGTGCGCAATATAGCGTGAGAGAGACAGAGAGAGAAGTGTGAGCCATGCCATAGCTGTGTGAGTAACAGCAGACGCGAAGAGCCATGTGCGGCTGATACACTTGACAGAGTGTTGTATTCCTCTTGGTGTTGTACATCCACTATTTGTATAAGTCAAGTTCTGTTCACCTGTGGTTTTCCCCATTTTAGGGTTTCCACGTAAATCTTTGTGTACATTTGTTTGTCTTGTCTTTCTAGCATTTTACTTCTGTAATTCGTATTTCAGCGCGTAGTTCGTTTATTGTGATCTAGTTCTGCATCAATTTCTCGATAGAAGTCGGCGTGGACTTCTTCGGGTCGGCTCGCATAGCGGCAAGGGAAGGGAGCGCTCTGGTACTGAAAGAGTTTAACGAGGATGAGTACGAAGGGGAGTGGCTCCGAATCGGCAGATTCTTGAGGACATTGACACCGGATACGGCTTGTACAAAGGATGAGGCGAACAAGATCCGGAAGAAGGCATATCAGTTCTTCTTGCAAGATGGGTATATAGGGAGGCACCCGAAGAAGCATAACAGCATTCCGCTCCGCATAGTGATAAGAAGGGAAGAGCAGAAGGCGTTGTTGTCGGCATACCACGATAGCCCTTGGGCCAGACACCGCGGAAAGTGGGCCACATTCGGAAAGCTGAAGGAGAAATACTAGTGGCCAAGGATGTATCGGGACGCGCATCAATTCGTGACGACCTGCGAAAGCTACCAGATGCATTCCGCGATCAGGCACAGAGACGAGCTACACCCGACGTACCCGCCAACCGTCCATTTCAAATGGATGGTGGATTTAGTAACGATGTTGATGGGAGTGGGACAGATGCGATACCTAGTGCTTGTGCGAGAGGACCTGACGAACAAGGTAGAGGCCCGAGCACTGCAAAACAAAATGACCGCAGTCGTGTGCCGGTTCTTGATTGAAGAGGTGGTCTGCCGATACGGGTGCGTAGGGAAAATCGTGGTTGATCGGGGAGAGCTGGATGCATAGGAAGCTGAAGAGTTGTTTGATCGGATAGGGGTAAATCTCTCTCTCACTACGGCGTACAATCCTGAAGCGAATGGGAAGGTGGAGAGTGAACACAGGCCAATCGTAAAGGCGTTAGTCTTACCTTATGCGTTCTGGCGGAGCGAACTACGCACAGTTCGGTGATCAGGTTTATGCCGGCAGAGCTTATGTATGGGCAAAAGCCGATCATGCCAATGGAGTGGACAATCTCATCGTGGGCGGCAATCAACTAGACAGAAGAAATGAGCCGAAAGGAGCTATTGACGACACGGATTCTACAACTAGAGCGGAGGCCGGAAGATGTGGAACGGGCAAAGGCGAAATTGTACTCGACACGGGAGAAGAACAAGGACCGGTTCAACCAGACTCACTGGCTGAGACCAAAGAAGGTCAAGTAAGGCGATTGGGTGTTGGTTTACGATAGCAGCCTTGATAACCAGCACAAGGCAACACGAAAATTCCCAAGAAGGTGGTATGGGCCTTATGTGGTGACGAGCGCGAACGACAACAGCACATACCATCTCGCGGAGCTCGACGAAACACGGATGACAGTACCAGTTGCGGGAAAGCAGATCAAATGATTCAAGAAGCGATACGAGGACGAGTCAGACCCAGACCGGAGTACGCAAACGAAAGTGACGACCCAGAAAGGGCGGACGAAGGCAGGGTGGTCGCCGGACCGGAGGACGACAAATGACAACGACCGGTTTTCTCTCTCTCTTTCGGCACATATTGGTGGATGTGCGGTTTGGTGGGGGTGGATGTCGTGAGGAAAACCGGCTACAAGGTGAAATGGGGATGTGAGCGTGTGCACAACCGCGTGCACGGATACATGCACATTGTATTTAAACTTGTACATAATCTAAGACTAGGCTAGGTCGGCATGATGGAAGAACTTTGATATGGGTGAATTAAATACATAGTCTAGTCAATTGAATCTCTATGATGGCCTCTCCCTCCTTGATCTATAAAAGGGGGGACAGTAGGCTGAAAAAGGGTTTTTTCTAGAAGGGAGAACGAAGTGTTGTCGGACTGGGAGACCGAGCACCGTTCTTTATACTCTCTGTACTCTTTGTCTCTTCTCTCCTAGGTCGGACGCCTCTGCTCACGCAAGAAGCCCATGTGCTCCTGGCAGAGGCTCCCCCTCCCATTGCATTTCGTTGTTCGTTGTGTGTGTGTGAGTGCTCACTAAGTTCGCAACTTGGACCGGCTGAGCCGGTTGTAATTCCCTCGTCACCTAATCAATTGTTGGATTCTGTTTGTTGATCATCTGGTGTGTTGTCTCAATCACGGCCGAGCGGTTGTACCCAGTGCACTTTGATACCACACGCCTTACACACCCCTCCGTCTCTCCTAACTCTCCTCTTCTTCACACACGTACGCGGAATATCGCGACAACGGGTTACCGATGGATATCGTGAGTAATCAAGATCCAAAGTTTACTAGTGACTTCTAGACACAAGTCTTTAAGAAGCTAGAAACTACGTTGAGCATGAGCTCCACAAATCATCCTCAATCCGATGGACAGACAGAACGAGTAAATCAAATTATTGAGGACATGCTTCGAGCATACATTGGTGAAAAACCAATAAAATGGGAACGTTATCTCCCAATTTTGGAGTTTGCTTATAACAGCTCCAAGCATACGTCGACTGGATATAGTCCGTTTATGTTGATGTATGGTTTTCAGCCACGAGCCCCAATTGATGTTAATATACATGTTGAGAATCAAGCTCAACTTGGTCTAGTGTGTGAACTCACCTTGAGAGTGAAGAGACACCTCAACGGTCAAGAGTCACCATTATGTCACCACTTTGTATTCTAGCATTTAGTATGAGTCATAGAATCATATTCTATGACACATAACTTATGAGCTTTCACATTCCCCATGCTCCATGAGCCTTGTAGTTAATGAAGAGAGAGGGTGACTACATAAAGCACCCTCCTCCCACCTTGTATATTGTTGAGTCTTTCTCCTTTGTTAATATACCTTTAAAAACCTTGCGTATACTCTCTCTCTCTCTCTCTCTATCTCTCTCTCTCTCTCTCTCTCTCTCTCTATCTCTCTCACACACACACAGTTCACACCCATTCCGCTTCACAAGAATCCATCTCTTGATTCTTTACATGGTATCAGAGCGATTTGGTAGCTCGATCTAGCCCATTCGCCTCATCGTGATCGTGTGTTGTGCTCTACGCCGACGACCAAGAATCGGCTCATCGCTATCATAGCTTCGCTACATAGCTCGCATTCGAAGAGAGAAGAAGAAGAAGAAGAATCAACATAATGAATACTCAAATGGGGAGTGCTCTCCCTACCAAGAAGTTTGATCGAAACAACTTCGCATCTTGGGAGTACAAGATGCATGAATACCTTGTCAGACAAGGCTATTGGAGCTATATCAAAGGAGTGCATGAAGACCGACCCGCCGAAGCGGCTCCCGGATACGCAACATGGGAGCAAGCCACAAGCCAAGACCACATGCTCGGTTACATTCGAGAAGCCAAGACGCTAAAGGAAGCGTGGGAAAATCTACGAAAGATTTTCGCCGCCAACACGACCGTGAGGAAGCTTCAACTCCGCCAAGAGTTGAACAACATTCAACAAAGGGACATGTCCATCACGACATACACCTTGAAGATCAAGGAGCTTTGCGACTCGCTCGGCTCAATAAGCGTAAGTATAGATGATGATGAGATGGTGCAAATATGCCTCGGCGGCCTCGCACCACGGTTCGGCGCGATGCGAACCGCCGTTCTAGCACGGGAGAAATCTCCCTCCTTCTTCGAGCTCCAATCAATGCTATTGGTCGAAGAAAACCACGTGCGTACAAGGAGCAATGAGTCGGAAGGTCACATGCTCTACACGCACTCTAATGGAGGAAGAGGACGCGGACGAGCGAGAGGCCGATTCGGCCAAGGACAAGGCGGACGAGGTTCGACCTAAAACAACAACTCCCAATTTCGGCCGCAAAACGGAGGCCAACGTGGAACCTTCACAAGAAGGGGGAGCTTCCACTCCGGCCCGAGCCGTCAAAACGCAATTGAATGCGGATATTGCGGAAAGCTCGGCCACCACGAAGAAGAGTGCCGAAAGAAGATGCGTGAATTGGCTTCCACAAGCCGACAACTCACGAATTACGCACACAATTCCGACTACGAAGAGTATAGCGGAATGTACGGGAACAACTCCGACTACGAAGATCATGGCGGAATGTATACACGCAACTCCGACCATGGCGGAATGTTCATGATGAAACATAGAGCAAACTCTATGTCGGCCTCTACCTCAACTAGTGCCCTCAATCCGGAGGACGTATGGTTTGTAGACTCCGGAGCCTCAAACCATATGACATCCCATAAAGAATGGTTTCTCGAACTTCGAGAGCCAGAGCGACCCGGTTATGTCGAAACCGGAGATGACACTACACACCCGATTTGGCACATCGGCAATGTTCCGTTTGGCGAAAGAGGTAAGCAAACATACATTAAAAATTTCTTGCATGTATCCACCATCACAAAGAATTTGTTCTCGGTTGGCCAAATGGTTGAGCAAGGGATGCAAGTACGATTCGACCAAGAAGGGTGCTTCATCGAAAAAGAAGGCCGAATCATCGCAGGCGGAAGAAGAGAGGGCCGGATGTTCATTCTCGATTCGCACGAGATGAAATCCGCCATGTTCACGAAAAGCACGAAAGCCGACTCCGACATAGATCTATGGCATAAGCGAATCGGCCACATCAATCTCAACAAACTCAAAGCAATGAAGTCGAAAGGAGTCGTCATCGAACTCCCGACATTCAAAGAGAAGGAGATTGAAGGTGTATGCGAAGCGTGCCAATTCGGCAAGCAACACCGACACCCATTCCCGAAGGAGCGGAATGTGAGCAAAGGCATACTCGACGTAATTTTTCATTCCGATGTATGGGGTCTGGCCCAAACGGCGACATTCGGCGGATGCCGATATTCCGTGCTCTTCATCGATGACTTTTCTAGGCACACTTGGATCTACCCGATGCAGCAAAAGAGCGAAGTGTTCGGACACTTCCAAAATTTCAAGAATGAAGTCGAGAAAGCCACGGGTCGACATGTACGAGGCCTTCGATCGGATGGCGGCAAGGAGTACTTCTCAGACGATTTCACGACATATCTCCGAAAGGAAGGAATTCGACGAGAATTCACTTGTCGACACACTCCGTAACAAAACGGAGTAGCCGAGTGCAAAAATCGGCACATCCTCGAAGTAGCGCGGGCCATGATGAACGAGAAGCACATGCCCAAGTCATATTGGGCCGAAGCGGCAAATACGGCCGTCTACCTGATGAACTGGTGCACAACATCCGGCGTGCACAAGGTCACTCCGCACGAAAGATTCTTCGGAAAGAAGCCGAACCTATCACATGTTCGGATATTCGGCTCCATTGCGTACGTGCACATCCCCGACGAGAAGCGTCAAAAGCTCGACCCGAAGTCGGAGAAATGTATCCTCGTAGGATACTCATTTGAGCAAAAGGGGTACAAGTGCTACAACCCCTCAACTCGAAAATCAATTTGAGACGTCGTCTTTGACGAGTCCGCATCTTGGTACGCACCAGAGACAACTTCGCCTCCGACTCCGCTCGACCCAGAATCCACCGAATAAGAGATAGAGGATGAAGATCATCTTACGCGCATGTTCGAAGAAAGTCCGATCACGACCCGACTGAGCGGACCACAAGAGCCTTTGAGCGATCAAAGCACATCACGGCCTAGCCCAAAGATGGACAAAGGCAAGGCGAAAATGGCGGAATACGAAGACGATCGCTTCACCGACAATGAGTCAACTCACTCACTCGACAGTGAGTTCGGCGGTTTCGAGGTACCAATCGGAGCAAAGAAAGCCCTCATCTCTGCAAATGAAAAGCTCCGCCGATCCACTCGTGAAAAGAACCTCGTAAGCCGATTCGGCTACAACGATTATATGGCGTACCATTACGCCTTTATGATGAAGGTAGCAACAGTACGGGAGCCGGAAACCTTTTTCGAAGCCGCGAAGGACCCGCGATGGATCGAAGCAATGAACGAGGAGATGCAGGCACTACGGAAGAACGAGACGTGGGATCTCATTCCCACCTAACCACACAAAAAGGCGATCGGATGCAGATGGATCTACAAGGTGAAGTATAACGCCGATGGCTCCGTAAACCGCTACAAAGCTCGACTCATAGCGAAAGGATACGCTCAGACGCATGGCGTCGACTACGAAGAGACCTTTGCCCCGGTGGCAAAGATGACAACGGTGCGGACCGTAATTGCGCTTGCCACGGCGAAAGGGTGGCACCTCCATCAAATGGACGTCAAGAACGCCTTTCTACAAGGTGAATTAGAAGAGGAGGTGTACATGATACAACCACCCGGCTTCAACTCGAGCACCCATCCGAAAGTTGTTTGCCGACTCAAGAAGCCTCTCTACGGCCTCAAGCAAACACCACGTGCTTGGCATTCGAAGATAATGCAATATCTTCATCAAATCGGCTTCCGTATGTCAAAATCGGACAACTCCCTCTACATACGAAGTGATTCCGCAAGTCGGATCGTCATCATTTTATATGTGGATGACCTAGTCATTGGAGGTGAGCATCTCGTCGAAATCAATAAAGTCAAATCCCTCCTTTCTGACAAGTTCGAGATGACGGACATGAAGGAGCTCCACTACTTCCCCGGCATCGAGGTAATTCGGACTCCGGCCGGAATCATGATCTCTCAACGGCACTACATCCTCAACTTGTTATACAAGTTCGGGATGGCTGAGTGCAAATCCATGGCAACCCCGCTCAATCGTAATCTCAAACTAGATGCGAACTCCGGCACCAAAGCGTGTGAGCTGACTCAGTATCGGCAACTCATCGGGAGTCTCATCTACCTCACAATCACACGACCTGATCTGAGTTATCCGGTCGGTCTCCTTAGCCAATTCATGCAAACACCGCGTGATACTCACTTGGATTGCGCTAAGCGAGTTCTACGATACGTGAGCGGCACAATGGATTGCGGCATCCTCTACAAAACCGCAATGCCAATACGACTCAAGGGGTACACAGACGCTGATTGGGCCGGCTACAAAGCCGATAGAAGATCAACCTCCGGATTTGTTTTCTCCCTCGGCAGCGGAGCAATATCCTGGAGTAGCAAGAAGCAGCCTACTGTCGCTCTTTCGAGTACAGAGGCAGAATATAGGGGCACAGCCATAGCTACATGTGAAGCCGTATGGCTTAAGAGGATTTTGAAGGATTTGGGCGTTCCCATCAAGGATCCGACTCCCCTTTACTGCGACAACATGAGCAGTATTTATCTGGCTCGGAACCCGGTGTTCCACGCGCGGACAAAGCACATCGAAGTGCACTATCACTTCATCCGAGAGCGCGTTCTAGCTGGTGATGTCGACCTACAACACATTAGCACCAATCTTCAAACGGCTGACATCTTCACTAAAGCCTTAGGAGCAGACAAGCTATGGCAATTCATGACCGATCTCGGATTGACGATCCCTGACCTGCCAAGCTTGAGGGGGAGTACTGAAGGCACTACGCAATAACGCATGTATTCCGCAACCACGCAACAAATCCGCGAAGAAAGACGCAAGCCGAAGCACAGGCCGCAATTACGCACGCAAGCTGAAGCACTGACTTCGTAACTACGCACAACGCAAGCTGGAGCACGGATTCTGCAACTCCGCATACATGCGAGTCGACACGAGTTGACGCGGACTCCAGAACACAAGTTGAAGCGGATTTCGGATACCGTCTGAAACCGACCCGACTTGAGCTTGAGGGGGCGTGTTGAGAATCAAGCTCAACTTGGTCTAGTGTGTGAACTCACCTTGAGAGTGAAGAGACACCTCAACGGTCAAGAGTCACCATTATGTCACCACTTTGT
This sequence comes from Azolla caroliniana, assembly GCF_043228905.1. Classification (NCBI taxonomy): domain Eukaryota; kingdom Viridiplantae; phylum Streptophyta; class Polypodiopsida; order Salviniales; family Salviniaceae; genus Azolla; species Azolla caroliniana. The sequence continues at coordinate 7,897,720 of NW_028230441.1, read as the reverse complement.
ATTCTAGCATTTAGTATGAGTCATAGAATCATATTCTATGACACATAACTTATGAGCTTTCACATTCCCCATGCTCCATGAGCCTTGTAGTTAATGAAGAGAGAGGGTGACTACATAAAGCACCCTCCTCCCACCTTGTATATTGTTGAGTCTTTCTCCTTTGTTAATATACCTTTAAAAACCTTGCGTATACTCTGTGTGTGTGTGTGTGTGTGTGTGTGTGTGTGTGTGTGTGTCTCTCTCTCTCTCTCTCTCTATCTCTATCTCTCTCACACACACACACAGTTCACACCCATTCCGCTTCACAAGAATCCATCTCTTGGTTCTTTACAATACATCATGATGAGTTGCGAAGTTAGCAAAACTTTCTTTGGGATATGCAAGATATGTTGAAAATTGCACGAGATAGTATAAAAACAGCTCAAGATAGAGCGCGTTTTTATGCCGATCATAATAGGCAACCTCGTGTATTCAACCCTGGATAGAAGGTATTTTGACATGTACCTCACAATTCTAAGATATTGTCTACGGTTAAGTGCGCTAAGTTAACACCACGGTTTTATGGACCTTTTCAAGTCCTCAAACGGATTGGTTCATCAGCCTATTGTATCGCTCTTCCCGATGACGTTGAAATTCATCCAGTCTTTCATGTAAGTCGTCTAAAAGAATTTCTAGATTCTGGCAACAATACATTTACAACTGAAACTGTGGTTACTTCTGAAGAATTATCTTCTAAACCACATGTACGAGAAAGAATTCTGAAGAGTGCAATGTTTTAAAGAGGGGGAGTATGTTACGGGCATGACCATATAATATCCCGTGGTGAGAATTTACCATAGTATTCTATACACGTGGATAAGTGTGAGGGTTAAACGAGAGTGTAAAGAAGGGGAGGATTACTTTTAATCCTCGGGATTGAGACAACCCATTAGGCCAAGTGTGAACTTGCCTAGGGGGCTTGGGTATCGTTATAAATATGAGGCCTAACCACCCTCATTTCACCATCTTTTTTACTACGTCGAGACTCTGTTCTTGTGGTGGGTCAACTTTTGTAGTGAGCGTGTTAGCACTAGGTACGACTCGACGCCACAATGGTGGTATGGGACGCCGATCAAGGCTCGAGTCCATCTCGATCCCTTTGCTCGGGGGTGGTCGAGTGGATCGGTACCCTTCTTTCTCTCTCTCTTTTCTTATTTCATATATCTTTTATCCTTGCTCTAACACTTGCCATTCAATTGAACTATGAATTTAGGCTTTGATTTCCATCCCAATGTAATATCCTTAAAGCTACCAACACCTTTGTTGCCAAGGAATTTATATCTTTTTTGCACTTAGGAGGCTTCCAATCAAACAAACTCAAACATCGTTGTCAAGAAAGCACCAATTGTTGAACAACAATAGATTCCGAACATTTAAATGCCTGGGTACTATTAATAACATACCACCACGAAGCTGTAATTCTCATTTTCCCATGATATATACCAACCTTTTCCACAAAATAACTAATTATTTCTGCCCAAGGTTGGGTACCTATGCACATACATACCTTTCGAAAGATTGAATCTTTGCGCGACCATATGATCTTCTAAATTTAGTAACGCAGCTCCCCCTAAACATTTTGGGGTACAAATATTGTTCCATGATATCCAACTCATACCAATTTTTCTTTCTTTATTCCATAGTGTATATTTAAGTGAACAAGCTAAATGATCAAGTGATTTCTTTGTCCACAATAATCATGGTAAAAAATAAAAAATAATTGGAATCATTGTAGCTTGTACCACTTTGAGATGGGTACTAAATGGTCATGCTTGGGACCTCCAATACATAAATTTGTCCAGAATGGTCCCCGATATCCAATTCAAATTTTGCGACAATAAGATATCAACACCAATAGGATAACCTAAGTGCCAACGCACATTTCCTTGATCTAATATTTGGCCACCCCATCCAAGATCAACCAGATCACTTTCAATGCATCTAATAAGCATCGACTTCCTCATATTTATATGTAATCCTGACATCAATGTGAACACATTCCACACCTCCATGGCTTTGGCTATATTATCAAGTACTACTTTGAGAAATAAAAACGAATCATCAGCCAATGCTTGAGCTATTAATTGTTTCCTGATGGTAGAGCTAATCCCACTATTTCCCCAGATGTTGCCAACTCATGCATCTTCACCAAAATCGGGTGTGTATCAATTGCAAATAATAATGGACTCAATGGGCATCCTTGTCTACATGGTCTTTTCAATGGTATCGCCTTAGTAACTCCACCATTTAACATAATGTGTGACACTACACCTAATCCCAACAACAACGATATTCGAGACATCCTTTCCCCAAAACCCATATGAGACATAAGTTGAGTAATTAAAGACCAACTTACATTATCATATGCCTTCTCGATGTCTAGTTGTATCTGTCAGGATATGGCAAAACTTGAACCCATGACCTTATGTTACATGGGTCGAGCTCTTACCATTAGGCTATGTATTGTAATACAAAAGATATTATTTTCATTTAAGTTTTACTATAGAAAATTGATGTATATTCCAGATTTCTCTGGAACATTCTAGAAACTTCAGGAATACTCCTGAGAACACTATAAAAGGAGGCACAAGGCATTATTTCGAACCAAATCGGTTCAACGCCAATCTTAAGCCTCCTAGTTACTATTGTATATTCCCTTAACATAATATATCTTTTGTTATCCTCATTCTCTCTCTCTCGATCTTTCTCTCTCACACTCACTCTTTCCTTCCCTCGAGAGTTCTACACCTCCCTTAGTACTAATCCTCATCTTTTAGTACTAATGCATTCTCTGTTTTAGTACTGTTCCTGATAGTACTTCTCTGTCTTAGTACTACTCCTGACAGTTTGAACCGATTTTCCTCTCCTTCCTTCTCTTCCTTTATCTTCTTACTTCTCCCTCCCTTCATACTAATCTCTTATTCCTCTTTTCTCTCATACTATGGCCACTGTTAGCGCTCAAGTATATCAATCCGTTTTTTCGGAGTTGCAATGCTTGAAAGAGAAGTTTCTCGCATTGGAACAAGAAAATCAACAATTGTTGGGGGAGCTTCAACAAATCTCCTTAGAGAAGCAGCAGACGCAACAACAACACGGGGAACTAGTGTTACGCATGCAAAAGCTCGAAGCAACCATAGTAGCAATGCAACAACAAGGACCCAGTACGCAAGGAGTTCATAAAGAACCCAAGATCGGCCTTCCCATGAAATTCGATGGAACTTGATCGCAGTTTAGAGGATTCCTTAATCAGGTACAATTAGTCATTCAAATGCATCCTTCTCGATATCCCACCGATCCATCACGAGTGGGACTAGTAGGCACTCTACTTAGTGCCACGGCTTTGGCATGGTTCGCCCCCCTGTTAGAAAAAAGCTCTCCCTTGTTAAATAATTTCGAAGAGTTTATTACTGAGTTTAAAGCTTGTTTTGGAGATACCGACAGTGTTAGAACAGCAATCAACAAAATCCAAAGATTGCGCCAAGGTGAGCGGCCGGCCTCGACTTATGCTACAGATTTCCGTCTTCTCGCCACCGACATTCCCTAGGATGATCAGGCACTAATGGAGCAATTTCTTTTTGGCCTACGTAATGATGTTAAAGATTTACTCTTAACTTTCCCCGAGGAGCCAAAGTCATTGACAAAAGCAATCAGTCGTGCGGTGTGATGCGATAATCGCCTCTTCGAATGACGTTCAGAACATCAGTTTCAAATGCCAAGGACAAGATCGGATCCCACCTACGCTTCAATCATAGCAAAGCCTTTCCCAAGGAAGTCATTCAATACATCTCAAACAAATACTCCGACTCCAATGGAAATCGACACCACATGTCGTCACGAACCACTATCGGAAGAAGAAAAGCAGCGATGCAGGGCAAATCGATTATGTCTTTATTGCGGTGGACTAGGGCATATTGCAGTGAACTGCCCCCATCGGCCAAAAAGGTAGGTAAATCAAATAACTGCTAGTACTAATAGTACTAAACCTGAGTCTATTTCTCTAGGTGTGTCTAATAGTCCTAATAGCCCAAGCCTTTCAAACAAATTTGAAATCCTTAGTCAACTAGAAGAAGAGTTAAACGATTAAGTCCAACCAAAATAGGAGTCGTTTGGTTGGACAACCCTAGATCTGTGCAGCCCATTAGTGATTCTATTTCCTCTAAGCAAGTTAGCAATGTGTTCTTAGCTCAAGTAATGGTTAGTACTAAAAGTACTCCTCCAATACATGTCTTAGCACTCTTAGATTCCAGAGCCAACTCTTGCTTCATGGATAGGAATTTTGCCCAAGCTCATTAGATATCCCTAAAAAACTACCATGTCCAGCCTCTGTAGTAGTCATTGATGGTCATCCCATTGCTTCCAAAAATATTATAGAAGAGTCAGAACCCGTTAATATTGTCCTAGATAACTTAGTGTGTGTTGTATCATTTAATATAATTAGTATCCCAGAACATCCCATTGTTTTGGGATTACCATGGTTCGAATTACATAACCCAGCCATAGATTGGAGAACAAGAGAAATACGGTGTCGAAAAACCCGAGGATCTACTCATAAGATTGCAACCATTTCGCTACATTAGTTGCGTGAGGAAGGACGCAAGGAAGAAATGTTTCTTTTCGCAATATCAGTAAACCCCTCCAATATCAATAAAGAGGTCCACCATTCAACTTCCAAAGAAGTATCGTCATGATGCCGATGTGTTCGATAAAGTACGAGCCAATACGCTTCCTCACCATCGACCATATGATTGCCCCATCGATTTACAACCGGGAAAAGAGGCACCATGGGGATCGATCTACAATTTGTCACCAACCGAGGTAGAAGTCCTTCGAGCCTATATAGAGGAGAATTTGGCAAATGGTTTCATTCGACATTCGAAATCTCCAGTCAGCGCACCCATTTTCTTCGTCAAGAAAAAGGATGGATGACTTCGTCTCGTCGTAGATTACCATGGATTGAATAAAGTCACCATCAAGAATAGGTATGCACTTCCCCTTATCTCAAGTCTTTTAGAACAGATCAATGGTGCAATGTTCTTCACAAAGATCGACTTACGAGGAGCATATAACCTCGTACAGATCCAACCAAGAGATGAATGGAAGACTGCGTTTCGCACCAGATATGGCCACTTCGAGTATACGGTCATCATGCCATTCAGCGTCACTAATGCGCCAGCAGTCTTCCAGCACATGGTAAATGATATATTCTGAGATCTCTTGGATGGTTTTTTTATCATCTATTTGGATGATCTACTAGTTTATTCGAAGACCCAAGAAGAGCATGATTCTCATGTACTGTTAGTACTAAAACAACTTCGAGAACATGGTCTTTATGTAAAGCTGGAAAAATGTAGTTTCGGGTGCAACCAGGTAGAATTTTTGGGCTATGTCATTTCCTCGGAAGGCATCTCCATGGATCCAGCTAAGGTCAAAATGGTGGTACAGTGGCAGACTCCGCATTCATTGCGAGATGTGCAATGCTTTTTAGGCTTTGCCAATTTTTACCGCAAGTTCATATAGGATTACTCAAAGCTTGTTCTACCTCTCACACAACTTACCAGGAAGGGACAATCGTTCGTTTGGTCTGAAGAAGTGGACATGGCTTTTGAGAGTCTTAAGAAGGCATTTACATCAGCTCCTATTTTAGCTCATGTTGATCCAGAAAGACCATTCATCATTGAAGCAGACGCGTCGGATTTCGCCTTGAGTAGCATTCTGTCTCAAAAAGGCGATGATGAAAAGCTACATCCTGTGGCTTTCCATTCACACAAGTTTGACACCGCGGAAATCAACTATGAAATTCATGATAAGGAGCTATTAGCAATAGTGGACTCTTTTACACAATGGAGGAATTTCTAGAGGGGTCTTCTCATCAAGTCATCGTATTCAGTGATCACAAAAACCTTGCCTACTTTCAGAATGCTTGTGTGTTAAATTGACGTCCAGCTCGGTGGGCCCAATTCCTCACTCATTTCGACTTCAAAATTACATATCGTCCGGGGAAGCAACAAGGGAAGGCAGATGCATTATCACGGCGCTCGTATCTAGCACCGCATCCTGGCGAGCCGGCTTTCGATAACCAAAAGCAAGTAATCCTGGGACCGGCACGACTACAAGCAACGCAAGTCTTCGGTATGCCCTTGGATTCCCATGTTATCGATACCATACGTGAGGACTTGAAGACAGATGCTTTCGCTCAAGCCATTCTAGCACAAATTGATCCCTCTCGAGCATCTTGTTCACAATCGCAACAACCAGGTACGGACTATCGACAATTCGAATGTCATGATGGATTACTATTCTTTAAGAAACTCTTGTATGTTCCTAATGGTACTTGTCGCCTTCAAGTAGTCCAAAACAGTCATGACACATATACAGCGAGGCATTTTGGTAGTACTAAAACACTAGATTTAGTACAACGATCATTCTGGTGGCCCCATATGCGACAATTTGTCGAAGATTTTGTTCGGACTTGTGATACATGTTGCAAAGCAAAAATGCCAAGGCATCATCCATATGGTTTATTAGAACCATTACCAATTCCAAGCAAGCCATGGCAATCCATTGCCCTAGATTTCATCACAGATCTTCAAGTCTCTGAGGGATTCAATGCGATCTTAACAGTAGTAGATCGATATACGAAGATGGCCCATTTCCTGCCATGTATTAAGGAAATCTCCGGTGAAGAAATCGTCGAAACTGTCATGCGTGAAGTATGTCGGCATCATGGCCTTCCTGATAGTATCATCAACGACTGTGGACCCCAGTTCGTCTCGAAGTTCTGGAAGCATCTCTTTAAAATGTTTAAGGTCACTTGTAACCTCTCCTCCGGCTACCACCCGCAAACAGATGACCAAGCAGAACGAACAAATCAAATGCTGGAGCAGTATCTTCGGTGCTTTTTAAGCTATCATCAAGATGACTAGGCGGATATTCTCCACTTCGTCGAATTTGCGTATAATAACTCTGTCCACTCATCGACAAAGGTGACACCATTTTATGCTTACACGGGTTGTCACCCCCGGTGGTGTGTATTTGAAACCCCAGAGTTACCTACAAATCCTTGTACAGATGATTGTTTGGAGTGGTTACGTAAGATACAAGCGGATTTATCTACTCATCTACAGCAAGCTCAACAAACACACAAGGTTTACGTGGATCGTCATCAGCTTCCATCCAGTTTTGACATTGGAGATCGGGTGTGGCTACTACGACGACACACCAAGATTACTCGCCCATTCGAGAAGTTGGATTATCGGCGATTAGGTCCTTTCCGTATTATCGGAAATATTAATGATGTTGCTTTTCGTCTCGATCTACCTCCACAGCTACGGATACATCCGATGTTCCATAGTTCTCTCCTAGAACCCTATCAAGACAGCACCATCCCAGGTCATATTAAACCACCTCCACCCCTGATTCAACTTGAAGATGGACCTGAGTACGAGGTTGCCGCCATCCTCGATTCCAAGATTGTTCGCAACAAGCTCTACTATTTAGTCGATTGGCTAGGATATAGTCCCAGTGAGTGTACCTGTAAACCAATAGAGAATGTGATTAGATCCTTTCCGTATTATCGGAAATATTAATGATGTTGCTTTTCGTCTCGATCTACCTCCGCAGCTACGGATACATCCGATGTTCCATAGTTCTCTCCTAGAACCCTATCAAGACAGCACCATCCCAAGTCGTATTAAACCACCTCCACCCCTGATCGAACTTGAAGATGGACCTAAGTACGAGGTTGCCGCCATCCTCGATTCCAAGATTGTTTGCAACAAGCTCTACTATTTAGTCGATTGGCTCTTCTTGAAGACTTTCATCGTCAATATCCAGACAAACTGGGTCCTCAATCCAAAACGACTCGTGACACTCGTCGTTTTAAAGGGGGAATAGTGTCATGATATGGCAAGGCTCGAACCTATGACCTTATGTTACATAGGTCGAACTCTTACCATTAGGCTATGTATTGTAATATGAAAAATATTATTTTCATTTAACTTTTACTATAGAAAATTGATGTATATTCTAGATTTCTCTGGAACATTCTAGAAACTTCAGGAATACTCCTGAGAACACTATAAAAGGAGGCACAAGGCATTATTTCGTACCAAATCGGTTCAACGCTAGTCTTAAGCCTCCTAGTTACTATTGTATATTCCCTTAACATAATATATCTTGGAATGGGCTATTTGCCCCCCTCCCCCCCCCAAAAAAAAAAAAAAAAAACCTTTCCCTAAAAAAAATAACTCCCCCCACAAAGAAAAAAATCTCTAATAGTTCTTCCCCCATTTTGGCCCCCCCAAACCCATTTTCGTTCCCCTCCCCCAACAGAAAAACATTCTCTGATATAGCTTGGCTCCTCCCCTCCCTCACCCAAAAAAAAACATTTTGATAGCTCTCTAATAGCTCTCACTTCGTAGCTCAACACATAGTTGTCCCCTCCATTTTGCCCCCCAAATTTCTAGTAGTTCTCAACATTTTGGCTATTTTGCCCCTCAATTTTCTGGTCGTTCTCAACAATTTGGCTATTTTGCCCCCCAAATTTCTGGTAGTCCTCAACATTTTGGTTATTTTGCCCCCCAAATTTTTGGTACTTCTCAACATTTTGGCTATTTTTCCCCCCAAAATTCTGGTAGTTTTGCTAATCCCCCAATTTGGCTTCACAACATGTCTCCCCAACCGTCTTCGACTTCAATTATCAATAGAACCTTCACTGAGAGAGGGGCTCTAATCAGTTTTATCAAGGACCATTTCTGTGCTCAAAATATAATTGTTGTGGTGGATAAGCATAGTGACAATAGAAAAGTCACTTTCAAGTGCTACTATGGGGGAAAATATCGCAACCCTCTAGGCTTGACTGACGATACTCGCAAAAGACAAACAGGGACTCGTCCGCCGCTGCTTCCCTACCCACACCTCCTCCTCCTCCAGTGGCGGCACCCAGCAGCCACCACCGACCCTCCCCATCGCCTAAGACATCATGTAAAAGAAAAAGGAATCCACAGTATTGATTGGAAACTTGAGGAAGAAGAAGAAGAAAGAGAAAGAAGGAAGAGTAACTACGCCTCTTTTTTTTGGGGGGGGGGGGGGAGGAGGGGGCAAATAGCCCATTCCTATATCTTTTGTTATCCTCATTCTCTCTCTCTCTCTCTCACTCTTTCCTTCCCTCGAGAGTTCTACACCTCCCTTAGTACTAATCCTCATCTTTTAGTACTAATTCCATCTCTGTTTTAGTACTATTCCTGATAGTACTTCTCTGTCTTAGTACTGCTCCTGACAGTATCATTACAATTTGTTGCTTGGATTCCTTTGCATAATCCACTGCCACTTGCACATTCAAAATATTATGCAAGTCATCCCTTCCCTCAATAAACTCATATTGCATTGGATGGACCACAGGCGACAATACCTTTTGAAGTCTATTTGCAATTACTTTGGCAAAAACCTTATACATCCCACCCATTAATGATATCAGTATCCATTGGGCAAAAGACATAGGAGATGCAACTTTTGGTATAAGTTTAACAATACCAACTTTCCATGAATCAGGCATTTTGCCCGAACTCCACACTTCTTAGAATATCATTGTTAGAGGGGCTTTGAATTCTGGTGCAAAGGCTTTAAAAAACTCATTCGTAATGTCATCCCAACCCAGACTTTTATCAACTCCAAGATGTGACAATACATATTCCACCTCCTCCTTTATATCCTCCTCCAATGCAATCATGACATGTTGCCCACCACTCACCTTGACTAAGTTAAATAATATCGATCGCGCTTGTTTTATGTCATCATTCAAAATACAATCTTGCCCAAAAAGATTAATGAAATGTTTAATGCAATTATCAATAATCACTTGTGGGTTTGTATTAAAAGTTCCATCAATCTCTACACTTACCACATTCATTCTAGGATGAGATCCATGCAACCCATGGTAAAAATTATGTGAATTACAGTTGTGATCATGTACTTCATTTTTCATAGCAATCACTCGTGATTGTTGATAACTACGAACCTCGAATACTTGCAAGGCTTGAGACGATGTCTCTTGAATATCCAACAACACATCATCAGATGGAAGTTTTACCAACAATGCATTAGGTCTATCTAGAAAGTGTTGTAATAAACTCTTCTTTTGATTACGGATGGATGCTTGATAAATTCCATAATATCGTGTAAATCATTGAATATTGGAAAGAGAAATATCCCATGACGAAACACCGTAGACATTAACTTCTCTTGTAAACTCCCCCACCAATTGTCCCATACCATGTTTAAACTTATCATGTCCAAGAAAAGATGAATTAAATCTCAATGGTTGTCTTCCCAATAAAATTCTAAAACCATCCACATTTTGATGACATGTGATTTCCAAAACAACTGGGAAATGATCTGATGATCCAATTCCCCTATACACTTGCATAGTCAAAAAACTTTGGCAAGAATGTGTCATCGTGCATAATATAAATACGATCCAATCTACTCCACGTTGATCTATATTGTGCCGATTGAAACATATAACCAACATCATTTCCATTGATCCAAGTCCATGCATCATACCTTGAGACCTCCATGATAAACAAATCCCATACCTCTCATTCGGGAGCATCCATTAGGCCATGCATCGAAGTAGATTGGCCTACCTCAGAACACATATTAAAATTCTCTAACAAAAAACCTAATCTTCCATGACGTTGTCGTGAAGAAAACCATCCCCAGGCGCAAGCCATGTATAATGTGTGTGAACCGGCCCTTACACGTGGGCACGTCCCCTGTCGTAAAGTAGATAGGTAGGCGCAAGGGTTAGATCCTAGGTAGCAATATTCTATAGGGAGAATCGAGGAGTATCTCTGTCCGAAAGGACAGAGAATTAATGTGATGTAAACGGGCAAGACGGCCTCCCTCCTTGAGCTATAAAAGAAAGGGAGACGGGGGAGAGAGGATATCGCACGCTAGAGGGGACGAAGTGTTGTCGGACTGGGACCGAGCTCTTCTCCTCTATCGTTCTCCATAGCTTTCTTGGCGCAGGTTCTCGAGAGGCTGATTCTGCTCCGTGGAACGCCTGCGTGCTTCCGACAGAATCTCCATCTTGCTCCCTTGTGTGCGTGGGTGATCAAGTGTCGGCACCCGTCTCACCGACCTGATCGGTTGTAACCGTTCGAGTCGTCTGCATACATATATTTATTTACGCGTCTTTTTTTACCCTATCTCGTGCTCAACCTGTGTCTCTTGTGTTGTTGGGCTGCGTTCCCGTGCGCTTCTTTGTCTGTACGCGTGTGAGCGTGTCTCTCTCTTTCTCTCCTTTCGCTTCCTCACCTATTCCTCGGTCCAAGACCCCAGTGGTCCCGCCTTGTTCTCCACGCACGCGCGTAACAACGCAACATCTTTGGTGAACCCGCCGTGAACAGGCGGCAGAGGAGTAGAAGATGAGGGGGTCGGACCTCGCAGAAGCCATGGCTTCGGCTGTGGACCGTATAGTGAGTGCTCGCGAAGGCACCGGCGCCCTTGATAGGGCTATCGAGGCGGTTGTCGGTACGATCGGCCGGTTTAGTGGGAAGGATGCCACGAGCTACTTGGCGTCCTACCGGGCTGAGATGGTAATGAGGGACATTCCGGAAGAGAGGCCTCTAGCCGGATTCCCTCGAGTGGCGATGCCGGGTATCCATACGGAGGTGCTCGAGGTACGAGACGAGAGCCGGACCTGGGAGGAGTTCGAAGGTCGGCTCCTCGAAAGATACGGGCTTGAAGATGCGCTTCAACTTTCGAAGCGGGACTTCATGGAGTGGGTGGAGACCCCCGACAAAGGAAGGAACGCGTCAGTGCTCCTTCATGAGTTTCAGGAACGCTTTGCGCGCCTCTCGGTGCTTGACCGGACCGTTCTGGACACAAGACGTGTCCTATTGTTTGTTAAGTCGGTTGACGAGCGGGATCGGGGGCAGGAAAGCCTCCTATTGGAGACTGATGACGGGCTAACGGCCGACTGGGCCGTAGTGAAAAGGGTTTGTGGCCGTTTCGACAAATGGAGTGAATGGGCTGACAAAGGATCGACAGGGGCGGGCTCCGTTGCAGCAAGGAAGCTCGAGCCAACACCACCAACGTGAAGGGAAGAGACCCGAGATTGGCTCGAGACCGGGTCGGCTTCAACCAGCATGGTCAATGGCTCGTACGGGGGAGTAGTTCTGGAGGAGCTGACACGGATGGTAAGGGATCTCCAGATCGCCCAGGCACGGAGGGATGGTGGCGAACAGGCCCGTGACCGACGACCTCTAGCTGAAAACAGGTGCATGTGCTGTGACACGGTTGGGCACATCCGAAAGGACTGCGGGGACTTCACCGAGGCGATGAGAAGCAACGTGGTGTACCTGTGGAACGGTCGGTTGCACGCCAGCGAAACCCGAAGGGCCCTGAACCTGAACGTCAGGCGAGGGGGTATGAAAAGGCTGATGGGGGAGGCGGCGGCTCGTCACGCGGAGACCGTCCACTACTCGGCGTCGGTTGGTATTCGGGTCGGAGGAGGCGAGACCCCGAAGACGAACAAAGCCGGGTTCTGGCCGACGATGCTGGAAGGCCTCGCCGGCGCACGGCTGAGGAAAGAAGAGGTGGACCGCGCGAAAAAACGGGTCCGGGAGGTAACCCGGTGGAAGAAAAGACGGGCTTCGTCAAAGCCGCTTGTCAAAACTACGAGGCTCTGGTGGAGGACAAGCGAGTAGGAAAATCCGGAGGGGTTGGGCCCTCGCAACGATATGACACTCGATTCGGGCAAAGACGGAATGAGGCCGGTGCATCCGGCGCCCAGGATAATCCCAAGAAGGGCGGGTACCGGCTAGGCACAGAAATCGAAAGATCTACGGACCTGCGAAAGGTCCTGGAAGAACGAATCCTCGACAACAAGGTGAAACTGTCGCTGAGGGAAGTGCTCGGGATCGCCAAGAAGGAGTTCCACGACTCCATCGTAGACTTGGTGAAGAGGAAGAGGCTGTCGACGGAGACAGAACCGAAGAAGTCGGTGGAGGTGCGGACGACGCACATAGAGGACATGGCGCTGGAAGACGAGTTGGCGGAGAGCCACTATTCGAGGCCACACTGGGCCAGAGCGACCACGGAGACCCCCGTGAAGATCGGAGATGTTCATGAACCGGTGGTGGCGTTGGTGGACCACGGTTCAGAAATCAATTTGATGTCCATGGACTTCTATAAGAAGGGGAAATGGCCGATCAACAGCAAGCACGGGTGGAAGATACAGGCAGCGACGCGTGCCACCGAAGAACTGCATGGAGCCTGCCCGAATGTACGAGTAAAGATCGGCGATGTCGAGATTGACCAGCACTTCTTCGTGCAGGAGACGTCCTCACATCCGGTTATACTAGGAGAACCATACATCACGGCAGCACGGATGGAGACCAAGGTGCTGGACAACGGCTCGGCCTATGCGAGGGTCAAGAGCCAGGATGGGTTTCACTCGGTCCAGTTCCTGACGGTGAGACCAAACCATGAGAGGAACCGCGAGACCCTCGGGGGCGAAAGCCGGGAGGATTTTTGAAGAGGACTATCAAGGCGTGGGGCCGCGATAGTCCGGACACTCCCGGAGAACCCCACAAGTGCAAGATAGCGAAGAAACCCTGTACTATAAATAGGAAATTTTGGTTCTCCGACAAGGGAGGGTGTACGATAGTTGACGTTGTTGGACGGAAGAAGAGAAGGGCGGAGGAGCGACTTCGGGCATGTGGCGTCCTCGACCTTGGAGAGGAAATCAACGGAGCCGTGGAGGCGGTCTCTTTCGACGATACCTTGGGGGAGCTGTGAGAGGTAGTCGGAGGGGTCCTTAAAGAGGACCGGACGATTCCGGTATGTTCGGAAAGGATGTACGAAGTCATCGCGGACTTTAGTAGAGGGCTCGAGTCGGGTCGGACGGCCCGGGTGGACACGAGGTACAAGACTGTGGACCGGAAGGTGAGGCCAGTCGCGGCTCCCTTGCCGGAGGGCAGCGAGTTGCAAATAAAGGGGGTTGTGTCGGACCCGAGTTTACGAAATCCGGCCCGCATAGGACACACATTCACCGATATAACGCTACACGACCTCAAAATCGGTGGGGGGGGCTTCCTACTGCTGGCGGAAGAGGACCGTTTTCGGGGAATGCTCGGAAGGCACGGGAAGGCTTTCGCATTCTCACCGAAGGAGATCGGGTGCGTAGACCCGACAGTCGTGGAACCGATGGTGATATTCACGGTACCGCATGTGCCGTGGAGTCTCAAACCGATTCCAGTACCCAGAGCTCACATCCCGAAGTTGATGGAGCTGTTAAAGCAGAAGGTCGAAATGGGAATCCTCGAACCATCGAGTGCCCCATACTCGAATCGGTGGTTTACCGTGCTGAAGAAGGATGGCACGCTGCGCTTTATTCAAGACCTGTAGCCGGTCAACAAGGTGACCATTCGAAACGCAGGGATCGGACCAACAATAGACGAGTTCGCAGAGGCCTTCGCTGGAAGGTCGATTTACTCAGTCGGTGATCTCTACTCGGGGTACAATCAGTTCCAGCTAGCCATAGAAAGCAGAGACATCACGACAATGCGAACTCCTCTCGGCCTAGTACGGATGTGTACCCTACCGCAAGGAGGGATGAACTCGGTGGCTCACATGGTGAACGCAATGAACAAGGTGCTGAGGGATTGTATCTCGGACATCACCATGCCGTTTCTGGATGACGTCCCGATCAAGGGATGCCCGGTGGAGGAAAGGGACGAAACGATCGGACCGAACGGGTGCCGGAAATTCGTGGCGACGCACATCGATGACTGCGAGAAGGTGCTATAGAGGTTGGAGGGCGCGAGGCTCACCTTCTCTGGGGGAAAATCGGCCTTCGGGCAAGCAGAGATCATGGTCGTCGGACACCTATGCGGGTCGTACGGCCGGAAACCGTCTCCGGCTAAGGTAGAAGCCATCTCCGCGATGAAGGACGACTGTAGCTCGGTCACGGAGGTTCAGAGGTTCTTAGGAGCGTGCGCGTTCTACCACATATGGATCCCGCATTACGCTCACGTCGCGGAGCCGTTATATGGGTTGCTGAAAAAGGGGCGAAGATTCGAGTGGAAAGACGAGCATACGAAATCTGTCCGGAAGATGAAGGAAGCACTTGCCGCGGCTCCGGCACTCCGAAAGGCTGTCTACGGAAAGAGCACTCCAATTTACGTAACGGTAGATACGAGTCCGACTGGGATTGGATGGGTCGTCAACCAGGAGGACGAGGATGGCATGCGTTTCCCGATCCGGTTCGGTGCGAAGGTCCTCAGCGAGCGACAGCGAGGATACGCCCAGGTTAAACGCGAGCTCTGGGGTATCGTTTCGGCGGTAAAGGCCAATAAAGACTACCTGATCGGGGCAGAGGTAATTATCGAGACGGACTGCCTGCCAATTCTTGGCATGGTTTTCGGATGCACGACGCCGGACCTGGAAATGCTCAGGTGGATAGCGTACATCAAGTCCTTGAATCCGGAAATACGACACATTTCCGGGAAAGACAACGCCATGGCCGACATGCTTTCAAGGGCGAGGTTCGAAAACAACGGCGGCATGGTTTCAGAGGACGAGGAAGTCGGCGTGGACTTCTTCGAGGCGGCTTACGTGACAACCAACGGGGAATGCTCTCCGACGCTTAACGACTTCGACGAGAGCAAGTACGACGGGGAGTGGCTGCAGATCGGCGAGTTCCTGAAAACAATGACACCGGACGCGGCATGGACAACAGACGAGGCCAACCGGATTCGGAAGAAAGCCTACCGATTCTTTCTCCGGGACGGATACATCTGGAAGCACCCGAAGAAGAGGAACGGCATCCCGCTTCGAGTGGTGGCGAAGGAGGAACATGAGGGTTTGCTGGCGGCGTACCACGATAGCCCGTGGGCTGGACACCGTGGAACGTGGGCCACGTTCGAAAAGCTAAAGGGAAAGTACTGGTGGTCGGGACTATACCGGGACGTGCATCGGTTCGTGACGACTTGCGAAAGCTGCCAGATGCACTCCATGATCCGACACCGGGACGAGCTTCACCCGACCTACCCTCCGACCGTCCACTTCAAGTGGATGGTGGATTTGGTGACGATGCCAATGGGGGTAGGACAGATGCGGTATCTGGTGCTGGCTCGGGAAGATCTAACGAACCAGGTTGAAGGCCGAGCCCTGCAGAACAAGACGACGGCAGCCGTATGCCGGTTTTTGATTGAGGACGTAGTATGCCGATACGGGTGCGTAGGGAAGATCATGGCTGACCGTGGCAAGTTGGACGCAGAAGAAGCCGAAGAGATGTTCGACCGGCTAGGAGTCAAACTTTCGCTCACCACAGCGTACAATCCGGAGGTGAACGGGAAGGTGGAGCGCGGACACGGGCCAATTGTCAAAGCGCTAGTACGGGCGTGCGGAGGCCGAGTCGAGGACTGGCCACGGCTGCTACCTTATACCTTGTGGGCGGACCGGACTACGCACAGTTCGGTAACCGGGTTCATGCCGGCCGAGCTGATGTTCGGACAGAAGCCGATCATGCCAACAGAGCGAACGATCTCCTCGTGGGCCACGGTGGACTAGAGGGATGAGATGAGCCGAGAGGAACTATTGGCGGCGCGGATTCGACAGCTCGAGCGGAGGCCGGAGGACGTAGAGCAAGCCGCGGAGAAACTTCGGGTAGCGAGGATAAGGAACAAAGCCCGGTTCGACCGAACACACCGGTCCAGGCCAAGGAAGATCAAGGAAGGCGACTGGGTGCTATTCTACGACAGCAGCCTCGACAATCAGCACAGGGCCACGCGGAAGTTTGCGAGGAAGTGGTTCGGGCCTTACGTAGTAACAGGCGCCAACGACAATGGGACATACCATCTCGCGGAGCTCGACGATACGAGAATGGCGATACTGGTAGCGGGGAAGAGGATCAAAGCGTTCAAGAAACAGCACGACGGGGAGCCGGGGCTAGGAGGCATGGACAACGACGACGAGCAGCCCGAGGCGGAGGATGAACCGGTAAACGAGGAATAAAAGCAAGGATCGGTTTTCTCTCGTAGCAACCCAATTTTGGCGCATACCGGTGGATGCGCGGTTAGGTGGGGGCGGATGTCGTGAAGAAAACCGTCCGCAGGCGCAAACCGTGTATAATGTGTGTGAATCGGCCCTTACACGTGGGCACGTCCCTTGTCGTAAAGTAGATAGGTAGGCGCAAGGGTTAGATCCTAGGTAGCAATATTCTATAGGGAGAATCGAGGAGTATCTTTGTCCGAAAGGACAGAGAATTAATGTGATGTAAACGGGCAAGACGGCCTCCCTCCTTGAGCTATAAAAGAAAGGGAGACGGGGGAGAGAGGATATCGCGCGCTAGAGGGGACGAAGTGCTGTCGGACTGGGACCGAGCTCTTCTCC
Source organism: Azolla caroliniana (assembly GCF_043228905.1). Classification (NCBI taxonomy): domain Eukaryota; kingdom Viridiplantae; phylum Streptophyta; class Polypodiopsida; order Salviniales; family Salviniaceae; genus Azolla; species Azolla caroliniana. Next base: position 7,880,281 of record NW_028230441.1, on the reverse strand, counting down.
TCTGTCGTTCTCCATAGCTTTCTTGGCGCAGGTTCTCGAGAGGCTGATTCTGCTCCGTGGAACGCCTGCGTGCTTCCGATAGAATCTCCATCTTGCTCCCCTGTGTGCGTGGGTGATCAGGCGTCGGCACCCGTCTCGCCGACCTGATCGGCTGTAACCGTTCGAGTCGTCTGCATACATATATTTATTTACGCGTCTTTTTTTACCCTATCTCGTGCTCAACCTGTGTCTCTTGTGTTGTTGGGTTGCGTTCCCGCGCGCTTCTTTGTCTGTACGCGTGTGAGCGTGACTCTCTCTTTCTCTCCTTTCGCTTCCACACCTATTCCTCGGTCCAAGACCCCAGTGGTCCCGCCTTGTTCTCCACGCACGCGCGTAACAACGCGACGACGTAAAACTTGATTTAAACATCTCCAAAGATCCAAATGTTTCCTTGCAACATTTGATCCATAAATACCAATCACCCAAATCTGTTTCCCTTCCTAATTAACTTCAAGCACCAAGAACCGACCACGGACATCTCTTTGAACCAGTATTGGTTGCAAACTATCCCTTACAATAAGCATTACACCGGAATAAGTCCCTCCATTGACTCTAGCATAAAAAACCTTATATTGCTTATGATGAAAAAAAAGACCCAGCCTTAGCATGCTCCTTATGTTCTACTTCACATAATATATCCTATTGACTATTAAAAATACTTTTCCACATACCATACTACTTGGACGAAGAAACAATTCCCCTTACATTCCATGTGACTATCTTCATCACTCACTAATTATGTTGCTTCTTGGCCTATTCATGTTCCCGTTGTGCAAATATCTTTGGTATATCACTGAAATAATCACTTAAGACTGCAAATGCATTTTGCAGAGATCGTCGATGATTATTGGTGGATATGATTGTACCCCATGAACTATTTCTTTTCCAATTTTGTTTTTCTAATGGTAAATTGATTTATCGTTCTTTTCAAACCTAAGGTTGAAAGGTTTTGTTCCTTGATTAGATTGTTTATACTGTGACCCTTGCCATAGTTTTGACCTTCCTTTCAATTGATCATAATTATGTGCATGTGATAACCCCATAGGATCCCTAGAGGAACTACCCCTCTCCACCCTATGATGTGCATAAACTATCTTTTTGGTAACTTGGATGATTTACCTTAGAGGTCACCTTAATCCCAGATCCATCCTCATCCATTAAATCTTTTCTTCTTTCTTCAATATCTTTGTCATTATGTTCCAAAATAACGACACTCTTACCTTTTTCCACATTTGCCTCCTTACTTCTCAGCACCTCATTATCATTTAGTACAAACTCTGGCATTAACTCGTCACCATGTGAATTATTAGTCACCTCCACTGCCCATGTTTGTTGGCATTCTGCCATGAAATGGCCCAAACCACCACATTAGCAGCAATGACCAACAAATGATCCCCAATGCAATTTGCAATGGAATGACCTCATCTCCTTAGTTTTTATGTTTAGCCACAAAAGTCTCTTTTTTGTTGTATTCCATAGAATACATAACCTATATCTATTATATGCTTTGGCATTTGGGGCTACTATCACCTTTCCCAATTGTTCCATTACACCTTGAATTATAGGCCATAAAAAAGGAAATTTTCACTCTACCTCCACCCATATTGGACACTCTTGTTTCAAAATTTCCTAAAACTCTACTAGTGTCCTCCAAGGGACAATATAGACTAAAATATTATTGTAAAAGACTGGCAGACATGATAATAATCTATCTCGTTGTTCTTTGGTTCGAAAAATGACCTGGAAAAACCCGCGTGAACCTTTATACACATCTTGCACACTATTTCAACCAATCATTGCATTTAGCCATTGCGCCACCCAATTTACTAAAGGATTTTTCCCTTTAAAGAAGCAAATAATGCCTCTCTCATGAAACATGGAAAACACCTTTAAAATTTCTCTACGTGGCATCTCCACCTCTACAATCTCATCCTCTTCTACATTGGCCACCATATCTATAGTGTCCGGTAAAATCTCATGGAGTGCTTCATTGTCAACTACATGCATTACATCCCAATATTGAGCATTCCTCTCCTCCTCACCTTCTCCCATAACATGTGCATGTGATGGTCTTGGCATCATATCTATATCCCCCTCATACGTATTATTAATGCCAATCTTTTGTTTCTTCAAAATAACTTCATCTTCTCTTTCTCCTCTCTTACTCTATATTTGTCTCTCATTTATACATTCATCCATCCCTTCCATATATATTATGCCCCAATTAGAAGGAAAAGGAAAATAATAGGAGGATAATTAACCTAGAATAGACAAGATGACATTCGAACTTGCCGTCGAAGAAGAATGTTGTTGTAGCACTTGCCCAATTATGTCAATGTTGCCTCTTCTTCTTCTATGTACACCACTTATCTATCTCTATCTCTGTCTATTTCTCTTCTTTGTCTCCTTCCTTTTCATCTATTTCGGGAAAATGAGAAGGAATGGATGCATTGTTGCTCTAGCGGCAAATAGTTGTTCCTCTCTATTTGTCTCTCTTCTCCTTCTCCTTCTCTCTCTCTCTTTTTTTTTTATCGTAATTACCTTACCCTAGTGGTAAGTTGTTAGCACTACAAGCACTGTGTTCTGGGTTCGAAACCCAACTTCCTCACCTCTCTATTATATACTTCTTATATATATCTTAATTCACTAGATGCCATTGTGGAATGTAGGGGTTGAACCCATGACCACCTGGTCTCCATTGGTCTCTCTCTCTCTCTCTCTCTCTCTCTCTCTCTCTCTCTCTCTCTCTAGTATATATATCTTAATTCACTAGATGCCACTGTGGAATGTAGGGGTTGAACCCATGACCACCTGGTCTCCATTGGGCAACCTTACCAACTGAGCTACATCCATCTGGGCTCGCTCTCTCTCTCTCTCTCTCTCTCTCTCTGTAAGTTCACTCCAGCCATCGTTTTCTACATTCTATAGCTCGTTGGAAAGCTCTTTGAGAGAGATTTCTAAAGAATGTCCATTTACTGAATTCCGTTACCGTGGCGAGAAGTTATGAGCCTTTTCATCCGCAGCCATCTTTGCCCCACGGTTCCTCAAACGGAAGGTAGATTTTGAAGCCCTAAATTGAGTGAAAGGTACATTCTCTCTCCTTCCCTCTCTGTCTCTCTTTTCCTGTAGGGTTTGTCCCTACAATGGCAAATACTCGTAAAACCGCCGCAAAGTTCGGGGGTATGATTGATAATGAGCCAAGATCACCAACAAATCTCGATTCTAATGCAATGGACAAAATGCTTATGAGTCACTTGATTTCTCTTCAAGAAACCATAAACAAGCAAGGTGAAGAGATTAGGACGTTAATGAAAGAGAATACTAAGCTCCAAAGTGTTGTCATTGAGAATGAAAGTCTTAAACAAGTGGTTGCAAAACTTTAAGAAGAGATTCAAGAATGTAAAAGAGCTTCTTTTGAAACAAATGAGCGCCTTAACAAGATTGAGTTAAAGGAAGCATTAAAAGAAGAAAAATTGGACACGATGAGGCGGGATGTAAGTGAGATGAAAAATGTATGTACAACGAAGTCATGGGCCGATGTATGTGGTGGGGATGTGCTATCAAACTCATCTAATATGCATGTGATGCATCAAGAGAAGAATATAGAAAGCATAGATGTTCGAGAATTGAAAGAACGTGAACGACGATCAAAGAACATTGTCGTCCGTGGGATTAAAGAAGAGAGTATGGAAACATGTGCATCCCTTGGAAAGGCCATTGGTGAATTTTTTAGCATGCATTATGGGATGTCAGATGTGAATGTATATGACGCACACTGAGTTGGGAAACATGGTGTTACTCGCTCCAGAGAAAGGCCTATTGTATGCACAATGACAGATGATACAAAGCGGCGGATCATACTCGAAAATAGTTGGGTATACCTCAAAGGTACACAACGCTTTTTGAGTGAAGATCGTACTATCTCACAACAAAATGCTCGTCGTAAAGCATATGAAGAAAGATTGAAAAACAAGGTTAAGGATGTGCCTAAAGATGGAAATGTAGGCAAATAGGGACACGTGATCTATGAGACTAACCCACACCTTTTACGACTATGCTTTTGGAATTGCAATGGATACTCATGGAATGCGGGATTTGGCATAGAGGAGTTCACCGATGACTCGGGTATCACACTTCTTGTTGAAACATGGGAGCATGATACTCAAAGGATTCAAGGTTTAGGAAACTATAATGTACACTCTTTGATATGGAAGAAAAATACAAGACAAAGAAGAGGACAAGGAGGGGTGGCATGTTTGATTAAGAAGGAAATAGAGAAATATGTGTCAATCATAAAAAATGATGAAAATAAATGTTACATATGGCTCAAAATAGAAACACCTAATGATTTGCCCACTTTTGTAGTTGGATGTTACATTCCTCATCAAGATTCTAACTTTTATGCTTGTTTGGATAAAGATCAACCGTTTGCCAATCTAAAAGATGATATTGCTTATTTCAAATCCAAAGGGGAAGTTATTGTCTTTGGTGACATGAATGCTCGTACAAGAAGTTTCCAACTTGATTCACAAGAATCTTTCATGCCACATATCTCAAGGATGCAAGAGGATATGCAAATGTATAACCGCTCTTCTAGCGATGAAAAAGATCCAGACCAATTTGGGAAGTTACTCCTACAAATGTGCAATAGTACTGGATTGCTTATTGCAAATGGTATTTCCTTATGACCCAACACTAATGGTTTTACATGTAGAAAACACAACGGAAATAGTGTGATTGACTATGTGCTACTTTCCGAATGTATTTTGGATCGTATACATAAATTCTCACTTGGTGAATGGACACCGGAATCCGATCATAGGCCTTTATGTATTGATCTCAAATGTATGCATAGGTTTGATTGTGAGAAGGCTATTGAAGATAATAAACAACCGCACTTGAGCATGAACCTTAAGCGAGCACCCATGTACTCCAAGATGGTTGAGGATATGTTACAAATGACAAAGATACAACATGGTGCCACACTAGAATGCAAATGGGAAGCTTTCAAGAAAGTCATTCTCTCATGTACAAACAAATGTTTTTCGACCAACCGCACATCTTGGAAATGCACCAAGAAACTTAGGAAAAAATGGTTTGATAAAGAATGTCATGAAGCTCGAAAGTGCCTTATGGTTTTGGACGTAGTTAAGGATAAAGAGAATTACCAAAAGCATTTGTATGAGTATAAAAGGCTTATTCAAAGAAAGAGAAGAATATGGGAAGTTACTCAACAATTTATCCAAACGCAAGAGAAAGCACATGCATGTGCTAAATTTTGGGGAAATCTAAAGGGAAAACGTGTTGAGAGTTATGGTGACTTAACTCTTCACGACTTGTCTATGCATTGTAAGAATTTATATGAGTTATCTCTTGCCGGAAAGATGACGTGTTATGGTTCTCTTTCACATATGCCTCCCTTCTTTACAATTGAAGATATATGCATAGGACTTAAGAAATTGGCCTCTCGAAAGGCAAGCGATCTTCAATGTATAAAGGCTGAAATGCTCAAATGGACGAGAAAGGAAGCACATATATGGATAAGCGATATGTTTAATGATGCATTGCAACATGGTATGCCGTACGATTGGACTACAAATTGGATCAAACCTTTACATAAAGGTGAAGATATAAATAATGTAAACAACTATCGAACCATCATGGTTGGCTCATTAATGGCAAAACTATTTGGATGTATAATGGAATCAAAGATAAGAGTATGGGCTGAAAAAAGTGGTAAGAGAGCTTATGGACAAGCTGGCTTTCGGAAACACCATAGCACCATTGATCACCTTATCACCCTTCGAGTATTAATGGAGGAAAGTCGCCTTAGAGGTAAAGGTTTATATTGTTGCTTTGTAGACTTCAAGAAAGCTTTTGATATGGTACCTCGTGAGCATCTTTGGAGGCGAATGGAAGAACTTGAGGTGCCAAGTGAATATATGCTTGCAATTTCCCGAATTTATGAGAAGGTTATATGTTGTGTGCGCATGAGAGATAAACTTTTAGATTTTTTCAAAAGCACTATTGGCGTTAAGCAAGGATGCCCACTCTCACCAACACTATTTGGTCTATGCATTGATGAATTGGAAGAAATGGTTACCAAGTTTGCAAAGGAAGAATGTGTTGAAGAAGTTGCCATTGGGAATGTTGTGATTATGCTTTTGCTATATGCATATGATGTAGTGCTTTTTGCAAATACTTTAGGAGATGCACAAAAGCTTATGAAGGCATTGGAAAAAATTTGCATGCATACTAAATTAAGTGTCAATAGCTCTAAAACAAAGATTATGCTTGTGAAGAGCCAAAAAAGAGATAAACCATGCATTATGTACAACAATGAGCCACTTGAATGTGTGGAAAGCTTCAAATATCTTGGCCTTGAAGTTCCTTCAAATCATAGATGGAATGAATGTGCTACACGCCGCTTAAAGGCGGGCAAGCGAGCATACTATGCATTTGAGAACACATGCAATCTTGGAGATATTAAGTGTTGGGTCCTCAAGAAATATCTTTTCGACACTTTGGTGACACCGGTTCTTCTCTATGGGGTGGAAGTATGGGGCGGTAGCATCCCTAAATCTATGTGGAAAGAGTTTGAAAATGTCCAAAAGCATTTTCTTACCAAGTTTCTACAAGTTAAGAAACAAACGCCCTACACCCTCCTCCTCCTTGAGACGGGATCGTTTCCCATTCAGATCATGGCCATGGAAAGGGTTGTTGAATACATGCTTAAGGTTCAAAAAAGTCCTTCACATCGACTTCCTAGAATTGCGTGGGAAGCAAGCAAAAAGATCCAAAAGACACATAAAAGCAAAATTTTGTGTTCCGGTTGGATGCAAGATATAGAAAAATGGTTTGGTAGATGGGATGCAAGACACTTGATTCATGATGCATCATTAGATTCCTCTGTAAATGAGGCATTTTTGCAACGCCAATGTATCATGACATGGGACAAATGTGGAGGCTCACGCTTCACACATTATACTACACATGTTGCACCTAACTACAAAACCATATTCTTTGCGGAACGGGGAAATCGTACACATCCATACATGTTAGAGCCCATATCGTTATCTTCCATTCGAACCATTGCTTCCATGCGACTTAGCTCACATGCATTGCGATGTGAAACAAGGCGTTGGGGTACAAGTGATGAGAGTGGTCGGCTATGCACACTTTGCCCTAAACATATCTATCTGTCTATCTATCTATCTATCTATCTATCTATCTATCTATCGAAACCCAATTTTCTCACCTCTCTATTACTCCATAGATATCTCTTATATCACTAGATGCCATTGTAGAATGTAGGGGTTGAACCCATGACCTGGTCTCTCTTTCTCTCTCTCTCTCTCATTAAATTGTATATGTTTGTCAATGAAGTGTATGTATTGAAACATACAAAAGATACAACTTCAAATATTGCCTCTCCCTCTTACAATGCTCTACTCTCAATCTCATCGAGGTTTGTAATATCCTCTGCTTTTGGTACACTCTCTTCAATCCCATTGTTCTATGGAGCAAATACACATTTCAATGTGTTCTCTTCTTCATGGTGTTCATAAGGTTTGATTATTCATGTATCAATTAGTGTTCACATGATGACCCTTGTTCCAAGATTCTTTACAAGTTTGAACAAAAAATAAAAGTTGTGAATTTTCAATGGTATAAGTAACTTCCAAGAAGTCATCTGCTTGTTTCATATATGACAACATCTGCTTGATCAGATGCTTATACTAGCCTTTGTATCACGATAGAAGTGAGATGAAATGTCTCTTGTTTTCTCCATGTCCAATTTTCAAGTAATATACTAAGGTGAATCTTCAAATAAAAACTTCTAAGAAGGCGTAGTACACATAGCATGAATCGTTGTCGTTTATTGGTGAAGAATAGTTGAGTAATAAACTCTAACACCCAAATAATTATGATTTGTTGGCTACTTTTTCAATTTTCTAAAAGCTCGTTACTAGGATTTCCACCAATATGAGTGGGATTTTCAAGTTAGTTATGGCTTTAAAGGATGGGTGTGTGTATATTTTGGAATGCAAATATGAACTCAAGTTGTTTTGGACAAATATCTCAAAATTCATGTAATAAAAATCAATCAAGGAATTTTCAAATATTTAAGTGTAGATGGATTGAGGTAACAATAATAAAGGTGGATTAACCACTTGAAAGGATTGATTTATTGTATCTAAACCCCTAAATTAACACATTAAACCACCATATATCCATCGTGGTTTATTCCAAACCCTTTTGTCATTGCATTCCAAGATGCAATGTCCCTTGCAGATAGAGCATTATGCTTCTTTGATGCGGCCACATTTACCATATATATCTAAAAGCATGTTGTTGATTTGGATCTAAAATAAAAACTTATAATTTCATGTAATTGTCAAAGGCATCTAAATTAGATCTAAAATCTAATGTAACCACATTCACATGCAATATTCATTGTAATTTTTTATGGAAAAAAAAACCCCATCTGTAAACTTTAAACCCACAAAGAAAATAATGAATCCTCTTTAATTTCCATCTCTCCTCCTCTGCATGTACCATTCTTGTAAATGTTGTGGGAAAATATTAGTACAAACGAGTATTAAGCTCAATAAGATAATGATTACTTTTTCACCAATTAGAACCATTTCGTGACCTTAATACCTCTTACACTCTAACCAATTTTCTGTTTGATATTGTTTTATTCTGTGGATCATATTATTGGAAAAGTGTATGTTTCACTTTCACTAGTAACAACATGCTCAACACTTGTGGATAATGGTCTTATTCTAATATTGTATGCTAATGATGTTTAGTGAATCAAAGCTCCATAGTGTCTCCTTGCCTAGCATAAGATCGGTCATTGAAATCAATTTAACTCATAAGATTGAATTCAAAGTTGTACAAAACTTGATTAGTAAGTTTCAACGATTGGAAGAATGTTGTATACCAACTTTGTTAGAGAAGTGTAGACTTCTGTTTCATTTTAATGACATGCTCAACTTGTTGATTACATTTATATTTAAATATCTTATGCTAATAATGTGTAGTGAACCAAAGCTATAGAGTCATTCCTTGCATAGTATAAGATTGGTTGTTGAATTTAATTTAACCCATAATAGTGAATTCAAATAGGCACAAAACTTGTTTTAATAGTTCCAATTAATGGAATCATGGTGTGACAGTGTCTACCAACTTTACTCAAGATAGATGATTGTTAGATCGTCATTTTCTTACTTCAAAGCTTTCACTTCATTATAACGATAAAAATTTGCCATCAATTCATAAAGTGGCATTAATTAATTGAAAGTGGATCACTTTCCCTACTTGTGATTAGAACATCTCCCGTATCTTAATTATGCCTCCACATCAACACATTGATATTGATTGGCATTCACACTCAACAACCTTGCATGTTTTTTTTTTGTTTGTTTTTTTCCAACAATGATTTATATTATATCTAAAGTGATTTAAATTATACATGGACACTTCCAAATATTCTTAACTTCGTCATGGTTTTTTCCCTTTTCCAACTGCTCTTAGGCTGCCAAAGACATTCATTAGTGCGCCACATTTAGCATACATATCTACCAAAGCATTGCTAAGTACATTACAACATCTTTTTCTAGCAATCCCTTTACAACAATCTCTTCATGAACTTCATTTCCCTTATCAACTGCTCGTATAATGCACCACATTTTGCATACATATCTACCAAAGCATTGTTAAGTACATTACAACATCTTTTTTTAGCAATCCCTTTACAACGATCTCTTCATGAACTTCCTTTCCCTTATCAACTGCTCGTATAATGCACCACATTTTGCATACATATCTACCAAAGCATTGTTAAGTACATTACAACATCTTTTTCTGGCAATCCCTTTACAACGATCTCTTCATGAACTTCCTTTCCCTTAAAGACATTCATTAGTGCACCACATTTAGCATACATATCTACCAAAGCGTTGCTAAGTACATTACAACATGTTTTTCTAGCAATCCCTTTACAACGATCTCTTCATGAACTTCATTTCCCTTATCAACTGCTCGTATAATGCACCACATTTTGCATACATATCTACCAAAGCATTGTTAAGTACATTACAACATCTTTTTTTAGCAATCCCTTTACAACGATCTCTTCATGAACTTCCTTTCCCTTATCAACTGCTCGTATAATGCACCACATTTTGCATACATATCTACCAAAGCATTGTTAAGTACATTACAACATCTTTTTCTGGCAATCCCTTTACAACGATCTCTTCATGAACTTCCTTTCCCTTAAAGACATTCATTAGTGCACCACATTTAGCATACATATCTACCAAAGCGTTGCTAAGTACATTACAACATGTTTTTCTAGCAATCCCTTTACAACGATCTCTTCATGAACTTCATTTCCCTTATCAACTGCTCGTATAATGCACCACATTTTGCATACATATCTACCAAAGCATTGTTAAGTACATTACAACATCTTTTTTTAGCAATCCCTTTACAACGATCTCTTCATGAACTTCCTTTCCCTTATCAACTACTTGTATAATGACCTTGCATGTTTCTTTCCATGGGTACATTTCAAGAGTAAATTAGGCACCACAACCATTATTTTAATTACACCGCTCCTTAAAGGTATTCATACTAACAATTCCATGGAAGATATTCTAAAAAATCTTGGTGTCTTCTTTTTCTTGGATACACATGGATCTAACATATTTTCCTTTTCCAAGACATTGGCAATGAACCACCGAGAACCCGAACCAAGGAAGATAGATTTGATGGTGTAAGGGTTGTGGGAATCAAAGAGCAAGTTGTCCCGTCGTCATGGTGCTAATGTGTTTTTTTTATTGCACAAGTGCACTTGTAAATATGCATTTTGAGTGTGAGATAAAGTGTTGTATGTGTGCACCACTACATATAATATGAGTACGTGTAGTATCTTTGCATTTGTATGTAGGTGTAAATATAATGAGTGCACGTGCAAATGTGTGTATTAATGTATGGGGATTTGCATGCATGTGCACTCTCATGCTTGTATATGTAAATATAATGGTATATTGTCCCTTGAATGTGAATATTAAGAATCCAAGTTCATATTTCATACTCCCCTCCCCCAAAATACGCGCAAAAAGAAATTATGGGGTTATCATAGGATCTTAAACAATACTAGGGAGCTTTAACAATATTTAAAATGTTTTCAAAGGAATATGTAATATTATATGGTTATGAGACGATTTAATGCAATATAGGACACTTTAAATAGGATAGATGCCCTATCTTCATCGACGTGAATGTTTCAATGGCAAAATCCACATTTATCAATTGGCCCATGGTTACATTCTAAACAAAAATGTGACAATCATGTCCCTATCATAACTAGTACATATTAGGCAAACATTGTAGATCCAATATCTTGTCCCGTAAGTCATATTGCCTCTATAATCCTCTATCCAATACGAATGATGATCACCATAGAGAGAATACATGAGGATCACAACTAACATTGATTGTATCTACTCATTGTACAATTGGTTTTAATTGTGACAACTATGATTTCTTTCTATTATGAATATTTACACTAATCCTTAGGTTTATCCATGTCATTACATTTCATATCCCTTAATCTAGCTACTAGGTGCATATGTATGAGAACAACAAGAGTGACAAGTAGGTAGTTATCTAGTGGTATTTGGTTTTGAGAATGATTTCCCATCACATAAACTCTGCATTCTATTGTTGTTTCTTTATTTGTTGAGTACATTAAAATGTTGCCACAAATAAGATGGGCAAAAAACAAATGGCATGCTCTAGACATCAATTGTTTTCCGATGTAAATTCAATAACCTCACAATATATGTGTGAATGACTTGTTTAATTGATCTTGGATAGCTAGTTTCACACATATTTTGCTTTCTCCCTCCCTCCCTCTCATATATTTCTGCATGTATTCTTGTCATGCTTGGCAATGTGGCATGTTGGTTGTGATTATATCCATGTGTTGGATGTTGCCAAAAGGTGGGGACAATTTTATATATATATATATAATTGTAGCGTACATTCTAAACCCTTATTGTTGCCTCTATTTAAAGTGATTTGAGAATCCATGGTTGCTTCTTTTGAGGAAGTTGCAGTCTTATGGATGTGGAAAGAGCTATATTATTGACAAATTTTAGTGATTTGTCGCACTTTGACTGATGTGAACTACTCAAATCATTTGTACTTAAAACTCCAAAAGTTGAACCCTGCACCATTAAGCTCAAAACTATAAAAACTTCACTTCAATTAGAATTTTGTCAATCTGATTATAGTTGGACATTTAATGATGATTTAACTAATCCCCTATTAACAAAATGAATTAAATTAGACAAGTCCTCTACAATATAAATTCCTCCACAGCTCGGAATAATGGATAAAATAGTTCTCATAATGAACCTTTTTTGAATGATTTCAAACTTTAATACACATATGGTACCTTTTTTTTCTTAAATAACATAGAGTAGCTTTTCCGCATACTACTACATAGATTGCATTGTGTGTGATTTCCTTGTTTCTGCATGATGCAAGAAAAATCAATTGTGAAATGTTTATATAACTGTTAGAATCATGTCAACCACACGTAGTAATTAATCACTTCTCAAGTCCAGGATTACAAAATAAATGTATAAATTTGTCATAAAACGAGATCAAATATTTCAGATCAACTGAGGGTGCCAACGTTCCTTCATCGCATCAGCAATGCTATTGTATATAACAAATGGGTTGTGGAAACTGAATTTGGAATGCAATTTCTTAATAAGAAAATATTGGTTTGCATATTCTTGGATATGCCACTAAATTGACATACTCTTGTAGAAAACTCACAATTGGATATCACATATACTCTCTTGTTCAAGCCAAGCATTTTAACGTTAGAAAAGAGAATGTTTATACAAAATTATACAACAGGTGCAATCTGCATGTATAGCTAGCCTGTCCTTCAAATTGGACTACTGATTATGATACCCAAAAGCTCACAAAAACTAATATAAACATCCACATATGAACATATGAATGGCTGAGTTCACTAATCGTATTGATATATCAAGATAGGATTCATGGTGCGACTCTGACATAGCCAAATCTAATATTCAACTGTTGTTATATCATGGTAGGATTGATGATGTTACTCTGACATAGAAAAATGGAATATTTGCACTGGAAGCAACTTTCAACTATTGCTCTCGGAAGTCAACAAAGAACCTCTACCATCGCATGCCACACATTTGCGCGAGCCAGAACAACTCACACAGTAATTCCACTTTTTGGCAAGCCTATAAATGAACATAAAACCCTTCTTATATATGTGAAACATAACTAGGGTAAATAGCTTTAACGATGATTCTGGAATTTCCCACAAATTTTGGCAATCGGATTGATGATATCATCTCTGCCACATCTTCAGAAAAACCTCAAATTCTGAATGATAACACATTTATAATCTACCAATCGGGATGTTTGTAATGATACTTCTAAATTCTTTTCTACTGCATTGTATCACTTCTCAAGTAGCAAGTTGGGAAACCCCAAAATTTTCTAATTTGGTGCAATTTTAGTTTGATGCAAAAATGCCATCTCCAAAAAACTTCTTGACATCTATTCAGATCAATGACATTCTAAGGATATGTTGCATGTGATAGTTCTATCTCCTTTTAGAATTTAGAATTTACTAAAAAATATCTTTGTAAGGATACGAATATGTGATAGTTCTAAAAAAAACTTTACGATAGAGGGCACTGGGAAATTCCTAAATCATCTAGCATGATATTATTTTATATAATAATCACACACTCCTAAAGTGTCTGATTTTCTCTAAGTAAGTTTTTGTTATTTCCCCAAATTCGTTTGGTCAACCCCATCTTGAGAAACTGTGCTATTTGAACAATTAGGTAGCATTTAGGGAAAGAAAGAAAAACCTCGGGACTATTCTGATGTTTTTCATAGTATAACAATGTGATGACACATAAACCTCAAAGCCTTACCCTGCGGTATATCGTGTCGCTGCATCTTGTGCATTCGCGCGAGCCTTTGCTGCTGCCTCTGGTGAAAGAGTCTTAAGCTGAAACCCTTCACCATTACAAGAAGAACACAAACCTGAACCATCACATGCCTCACACCGCACCTGATAATTATTCGAAAGTAATGGAATAATAACTCATGTGCACAGGAGAAAAGTGTGTGGTTCAAAAAACACCAGTAGAATTTTTTAACTTGACAATTGACTAAAATATTTATACAAGGAACAAAATCCAGTAGAATGATATACAGTTTTTGCCTACAAATTAGTGGCATTTTCTCATCATTTGCTCCTTTATGAAAATCAAAGTCCAATTTTAAAAGTTGCCAGTTGGAAATATATCATAAAGGTGCAAAATCCAATATCACTTTTAAGAAAAAATAAAAAACTACAGTACTTTCTTGTAATTTCAATTTCTTCTCTCAGTTAGGTGCATTCCCCTTTTGATACATTTATTCAACCTCATATGAGGCACATGTATTTAGCATAATTTTCCTATTATTTGTTTTGTAGTGGTTGCACACCATCCGTTTTAATCATATTTATACACCAGCATAGGATAAGAGGAAAAACTTGGCCAATTCCTAAAGAATTCTTTCCACAAACACTGAACCATCATGGTTCTCGAGAACATATTGAAATAATTGTGTGTATATTCATCATGCAATGTGCAATTTTTACTTTTACCTTTTCCTGTGGCGAAGAAGCCGACGATTTGTCTGCACTAAGCTGCCGCAGTGCAACCACAGAAGAACCTACCACAACAATAGCCACCAATGCAGAAACTGCTTCAGATGGGAAAGCCTTCAACCTGTATCGAGTTTGTCCATGCGGTCTCCCAAGTCCCACTGGAGGCTCATTCAAATAATCATGACGGCATTTCTCACTCCAAGTACACGTTGTGGCCAATATATTACAATTGCTACATCGAGCCCTAATAAAATTTAAAAAAATACTGAGCAAACTAAGGGCTCCTCCTTTTTGTGAGGTTTACATCAGCCATACATTTAAATATTTACATCTCTCACACCATAGAAAAAACTCAAGATACCCGAGTTTTTCTTTATTTCCCCAAATACCCCTAAGTTGCCATTATTTGATCAAATGTCCTTCAGAAATCCTCCAAAGAGAGAAGAAAGGGATGAACCGACCATATAATTGCTCGAGTTGCACATATAAGAGATGAATTGACCATTTAAGCTTCCCAAAAGAGAATCAAAGCGATGTTGTGACCATATAATTGCTCAAGTAGCACACATAATGGGATTGACACACGAGTTTTTGAAGGAATAACCAAAAACTCAGGGGGATTTCAGAATTTTTTCCATTTATTACATGGTGTACCGTAGTGAAAAGAAACCAGACGAAAATGAGTTTTGAACATATTCGAAAAAATGCTGGCAATAAAAAGGCTTGAAGTTGTAAAATAGGGTGTTATCGTAGTTTTTCTTTTTGAACTTGTTTTGATAGAATAAGCATGTATCATTGTAACCATGGCCTTTGGCCTCGTATGCTACCTAGCTTCTTAGGTACACTAACAATGTGTTATTTCTTTCTCTCTAATGCTGATTCTCATTCATGCATTTATAAAGACAAATCACAGTCACCATGGTCATTTGAAAAAATAACATGAAAACAAATAGTACGAATTTATTAAAATAGAAGGTTAAACTTACTTTATCTTCGGAAATATCTGTAAGAATCAAAAACAAAATAGAGAGAGGTAAATTTGCAATGTTATAAGCGCATCCAAAAGATGGGATCATGTTGCAGAAACCGAATATACCTGGACATAAGCTTTTTGGACAGGTGCACTCCTCCATTGCTCGTCTCTAGTAAAGCTTGAGGTTGTCTTGGCTGAGCATTAGTTACGCGATTGTTTGTTCAAAAAACCAGGAATTACATACATTTCCACTCATCATACTTCATGTAAGCTTGAAATCATATCAAAAAACGACGCAAGACACATGATCTTTCTGTCTCTCTCTCTCTCTCTCTGTGTATATATATAAATATATACCATGATTTTTGTCTGTGGGCAGGGCATGGAAAGCTTACCTCGTAGTGGAAGGCCTGCAGCCATGGCCATTAAAGAGCTGGGGCCGTGATGGAATGGAATTGATAAGGTTTGGGCATCGAATCATAAGCCCGTTCGTTGATCCATTTGGTCTCTTGGTCCATTCGAGACCGCGGGCGGGCGGGCGGGCGGACGGGTTTACGAGAAAACCTGGGCCGCCCACATACCGACCGACACTTGTGTATCATGAGCTCTCTCTTTTTTTAACTTGATAACCCGGCGATTCTGCTCACATTTATACTCCAAACAAACACCATGTTCTATCATCGATCGGGATGTCTCTTTCATATGAACATGCGGCATCATCCCCATTTGAATCTATCGATTGTTCGTGCATGTCTTTCTATTGTCAGAAGATTGATGTATGATGCCCGTTGACGAACACGGCTTATCGCATCCTCTCATACCTCATGAACTTTGGAAGTGTTACTTCGGAACCTTGGAGAAAAGAGCTCCAATTTGTTCAAAATGCATTACCGGCGAGAACATGGAAGTACAGTATGGATTACGTTATTGTATGGGTTATCCTGATGTTGTTTTCGAGGATTAACGTAAGTTTTCTTCAAAAAAGAGGAGGGGGGGATAACATTAGGCCACTGACAACTTCGATTGATGATTAAGATTTATTTGCTAATCAAGGGTTCATGAATGTTGTGGGTTAGCAATTTACCTAGACGTTCAAGAACATATTAGCATGTTACTTGCACTCATGGAGCACATGTAGTTAGTTTTCCAATTATCCAAGAGAAGATGATCAGTCTTCATCCACAAGAGTGTGTGACACCCATTTTCTAAAAATAATCATGTGTATGGAGTTATGGTTTTCTGGGTTGAATTCCATAGCCAACAATTGTCAAGAACTATATTTGGGCACATATGAAGGTGGATCTCACAATATACTCATAATCAAGGAGTATGTTCATGATTGTCCTATAACAACATCTTCTAGAGCCCATGTACATTGCTTGAAACTCCCCATGTGCATTGGATTTTAAGAACTAAGAAAACAAACATCATAACTTTAAATACTGTGGTGATGACGGATTCTGTGTTGTCATAAACTATAAGAAACCAACTTCTAGAGTTAAGTGACATTTGTTCTTAAGCGCAACTAGCATTAAGTTTAACAATATGTAAAGAAAAAATTTGCATTTGTTAATAACGTACAATGGAAGTTGGCAAAATATCAAGCACTGTAGTTATTTTTGTTAGAGAAATAACAAATTTTTCTTTCCATGGATGTACAGGTGATGATTTTAAAATATACATATTGGTTCCTTCCACATACCTTCGTCGATTTAAAAAACACCGTAAAAAACTTTTATATGAAGAAAAAGTGAACCCTAACAAGGACTATCTTCATCAAAGCATATAATTGTGGATTTGAGTTCTTAAAACTTAGGAATACAACAGATAATGTAATCACAATTATATGCATATGTTGGAGAGATAGTGTTCCTCGATTCAAGGAGATCACCATCTTTGATGACTGTAAACATTGATAATATATCTACAATAACTTTGATTTCAAACCTAAACTCAATTAACTCATAAGCCCTAATCATCATAACCAATGACCATGGTCATCTCAATTGCTCTTTTAAACAATTTACTATAAGAATACTAGGAATTCTACAAATTAAGCCTCTAATAACCTAGGTAATAGAAATGGTAACTATAATGTCTTGGAATCCATGAGCATTATATATTGATTGTCTTTCTCCGCTATTTGCTAATGTAATCGACCTATAAATATCATTGTCTAGTAGTATTGCCAACATGTGAGGACACATTTGCTAATTGTGGCGTAAATTTAAGGATGCTTGCTAAAAATAGTGTATGAAATGACAATGAAAATGAGACACAAACATTTCACTCACGAGGAAAAAGAAAACATTGTATAGAGTTATTAATTCTACGACCCATATATGTAATAAAACCTTAATGGGTTTCCTTAGGAAATTATCTCAACAATTGTTACATAAAACTTTGTATGTGGTTATAAGAGATTCCAAACAACCTGTTCATTGGATTCACTTCAAACAAGAGAAACATTTACATCACCTCCAATTTATGTGTGTCAGAAAGAAGACAAAAGTCTTCATTCCATTTTCCTAAATGTGTCATGAAGCGTGACCTTAAATGATACACTTTCTTAGAGTTGTCAATTTGTAGAAATTTAGCAATGATCTTCTACAAGTACAAACTCAACATACCAGCCTTTAAAGTTCCTTTTTATCCGCACTAGAAAAGGCTCACCGAAATCATCCCCCTAGGTAATTGGGCTCGTCAAATCATCATGATGGCACATTCTGATGGTTTGGCTCAAAACTTCATGCTCTCTTAGCAAAACATTATATGGAATGATCAATTGGAACCCATCCCAATGCGTGTAGTGTAGTAATTCTCCACAAACCCAGGTACTCACGTCTGTACAACTCTAGCATTGGGATGGAAAATAATGTCTCAAGATCGAAGATGATCATAATTGATATTTATGGCATTGTAATTATGTAACATGTTAGTTTCATTGCCATGCAAGCATGCCATGACATCCAAATTTGTGCAAACTAGGAAAATCATTATTCACTTCACATATTTTTTGTGTCTCAACTCTCGTGTTTTGATAGAGGAAACATGGAGCTTGCCTATTTATTTGATCGTAAAACATAAACTCTCATTTGTCGTGGTGCACACTTAAGAGGTCTACCTTGAGTTGATCGAGGTCATTGGTCACACGACACATTGCATGATCATATGTACGATAATAATGTCGAGTGTTGGAAGTCCTATCTCCATACGAACATGTTATTTGATGACAACTTTATAACGTTCACGAGTTTCACACAATACTTGAGCATAATGGCAAACGCATACTTTACATGCCTAGTGGATAAATCCATTTGGGTTGTTTTGAAGCAATATTGGGCTTCGTTAACAAAAGTATCATTGTCCTTTTTTGTTGTATTTTCACATAGAGACTAGAGGGTTAACCCTTGACATTTGACTACTTTAGATATTGAGGCCTCATGTGCAATAACAACATTGGAAGTGGTTTCTTGTTCCATGCATTGTGAACATATGTAGTCAAACTTAATACACTATGGGTGAATTGTTGACATGGCAATGTATGGTATATAATTGGAGAAACTAGATGTGCAACTACTTATTTGGAAGCGGAGTTTACATGAATGGATCCACATGCAACAAAGAACCAAAGAAAAGATTGGAATGCAAACTAAACAAGTCGTTGCCCAACTTAAAATAATCACCCAAGTATGGTTACAAGCATTTCAACACATTCTATTGGTATCTTATGTGTACAATCGTTGTGAGTGTGATTGTCATATATATTCCAATTATTTTAACGCTTTATGTTGATGACATGCGTGTTGTTCATAGTGTTAAATTACACATCTTCAGACACAAGAACATGTTGACCAATGAATTCAAAATAATGTAATCCATACAAAATTAAATGGATAAAAAGATGGCAAGTTGTGTCTCCTTGAAGGAAGTGTTTAGTATTCTCCACCCTAAAGTCATACAATTTCATTGAGTGGGAGAAATCGCTAATAGATTATCCATGGCTGAATATACTTTGACGTTCAATAGATGATTGATTTACATGGAAGTGTGTCCTACAATCTAAAGTTGTTCTCTTCCACTACTAAAGTTGAATACGTGGCAATCATCAAAGTAAGAAACAAAATTTTAAGGTTGATGAAATCCATAGAGGAACTTGGTATGTTAAGTAAGACGTAGTTCAAGTACAATATGATAGTCAAAGTTCTATACCTCCTTTCTGAGAATAAATTATTTTATGTGAGGCCAAATCGTGAAGACGCTTAATATCCATGGTTAAAAAATGGACCATCAATGAAAAGATTTATCTGTTGAATGTTCACATGAAGTATAATAGAATAAATATAATGGCAGAACCAATTTGTACATAAATTTTGAGCATTGTTGGAAGTTATTACAAATCACAAAAACTATATAATACAAATAAGTGGTGCAAAACATCCATGCCCCGGTTTGGGCAATACAGGTATAAAAAACTTACTACCTTGGAGATGGCACTGAAGTCGAGATGGAGATCGTTGGTTAGTGCTCCTAACATAGGCAAGTGTCAATACATGTTGAGCAAGTGTTTATTGCATGTTGGGTAATGAGTTACTTCATGTTAGGCATAGTCTATTATGTGTTAGGTTATTGTCGAAAGCAATGCCTTTTTAGTGAGTGCCTCTCTTCACGATCAACATCATGTTAGGAAACTATCCATTATATGTTGGGTAACTAACTAAAAGCCTATGAGCCATTGCATATTACATTGGTGTATCTTAGTTATGAGTTACACGTGTTGCTTTGAATGTTGTTCAATTGTCTTCAACTTCTAAATGGATGCTTTGAATGTTGTTCAATTGTCTTCAACTTCTAAATGGACCCGACAAAATTGTGATCTCCCTTTGGAAGACATAAAGCAAAATGCCAAACCACATAAAAATCTCAAGTCCTTGTTTTCACTTTATTTCCGTGTTACTAATAAGCTCTATTTTTAGGATTAGGCTTTCTTTTGTATCTCTTGAAACTCTACATGAGCATACCCGGTTCCACACAACATATAATGAGCTCCATTATTGGGGGATCGACTTCTTTACCTTGTCTCTCTTCTACCTCCATATGACGATCAAGTGGATAAAGAATATGTAGGTGGCTAGAAATAGTTTTACACGGTAAGTCCACCCTCAAATATCAATTAATAGTTCGTATGCAGCTAGCCTATTCATTCTTACACAATATCAATCAAACTAACTAGTGCCAGACTAATTAATGAAACCTACTAATTGCCAACCATTCAAATTAATTAATTTGAGGCATGTGCCAAATGAAGGAGCCTAAACCCAAGGGGAATTGTGGTAATACTAAGAACAAATCAACACATTTGGTAATTGTACAATTAATCAATCACTAAAAAAGTGTAGTAAGTGGGTCATTTTCAAATGTACGACATAAAGAACACATTTAAATATGTTTACCAATCAATGTAATGTCATCTCACATTAACACGACGATGGAAAATTTGAAGTCGCCCTTTGGATTGGTATCCTTACAAAAGGGAACAAAACCGCGTACAAATATTCAAGAATACACATAACTTGTAATGAAAGACACAAACATTGGTGATATGATCTCATAACTTGGGTCTATTTCATCACATGGATGGTCCTACGCGGAGAACTATGTGATGGGATCTTTCAATGTAGTAAAAACCTTGAGGATCACTGTACAAATCCCATATAGATAGATAGATGCTTGGAGGCACGTAATAAGAGCACCTTTTTTTTGGAACACTGATGTCATACTAAATGCACATCCAAGCGGAACCACAAGGGTTTTGAACTAGGAGAGCCTAGAGTGCAAGAAGGAAAGGAAGACGAAAATCCAATTCATCAAATGAGCAAATCCCAAACCGTGAGCACAAAGACGAATTCTAGCACAACGTTTCGTAGACACCACCAAAATTTTTGTGTGGATACTCGTTAGAAACCTCTCTGGACAAGCTTTCCATGAACTATAGAATGTCATAATTGGATGTCTGAGTAGAAAGACATGACCAAAACACCCAGCCACATATCCAATCCTAAAACGACAAAGAAGGAAGAATGTGAATAGAGAATCCATGTTCCAGAAAAAAAAAAACCGAACAAGTCGGAACACCCAATTGGATTCAGAGTAAGTGTCAAGTTAAGGTGGCATAATAACTTGGTCGTAATTACTACACGACACTGATCGGGACGGGGCTTTGTAAGTAAGCGTCTCTCATTAGAAACAGGACGGGCAGGAACATGTTTGTGAGCGTACTACAAAGACAAACATTGAATACCCCATGATTACAATGGACCATATATAAGGATGGGCAAACAATACAAAGGCCAGGCCCCCTCGCCATTGGTGGAAGCACCCACCCGATTTCACACTGTATTATATCCCAGTGGGTTTATTGAATGGATCCACTTGTTGGATTTTGCATGAATGGAGGGGGGGGGGGGGGGCGTGGGGACTCGCTTTGTGTAGAGTAAGTAGCTCTAGGGAGGGTATTGTGACACACCGATGGGACCTTAAATTAAAAATGGGAGAGAGAGACAGAGAGAAAAGAAGAAGAAGAAGAAGAAAGGGGGTGGGGGTGTAGTAAATGCAGGGCATTAAAGGTTGACAGTGACCGTGATTAGGTCAACGACTGGAGTAAATGAAGGGGGGGGGGGGGGGGATTCAGGATATGGAGGCAGGAAAGGGGCGATGAATGCGACGCATGTGTAGGGATGTATCATCCATCCATCAATCCATCCATCCATCCATAGTTAGTTACTTAATAGCGGGGTGTGTGACTGAATCTTTGTTCGTGAACTATATAAAATATCTCTTGCTGTTCGTTCGTTAATAAATAGATAGATCACTCAAGCTCCTATTTCTCCTTCCTTCTCTCCTTCTTGTAAGTGTGTTGGGTGTTGGAGGTGGGTGGGTATATATTATATATAGTTTTGTTTTTGTGTGGGTTATGGGCATGATGTGGCAGAACCGGGCGGCTGCGTTCTTCTGTTGCTGCTTGGTGGCCGTGCTACTGGCGTCGTCCGCGGGCATAGAGATGGCGGCGGCGGAGGCGGCGGCGGACACGAGCCACTGCGAGGCGCTGATAACGACGCTGGTGCCGTGCCTGGCGTACGTGCAGGGGCAGAGCCCCCTGCCTTCCCACCAGTGCTGCGCCAACGTGCTGCCCATCCACCAGCAAGAGCCGCAGTGCCTCTGCGAGCTCATCGTCGCCGCCTCCCAACACAACCCGCAGCTCCCCACCCTCAACCTCACCCTCTCCCTCTCCCTCGGCCCCGCCTGCAACATCCCCACCAACCCCAGCCGCTGCCCAGGTCACTCCCCCTAACCCTAACCCTAACCCTAACCCTAACCCTAACCCTAACCTAACAATGATTGGACTTTCCTTGTTCCTTCCGCTCTTAATTTCTCATGCGTTTTTTTTCTTTCTTTCTTTTTGAGCAGCTTTGCTGGGATTTGCTCCGGGCTCCCCCGACGCCAACCTCTTCCCTTCCGCCGCCGATGCGCCGCCGTCGCCTCCGCCGCCTTCTTCCACCTCCAATGCCCCGCCTTCACCATCGCATTTGAACTCGCCTTCTTCTTCTTCTTCTTCTTCTTCTTCTTCTTCTTCCTCGGGAGGGCTCGGCCAATCCTCTCCCACGACGTCCGCCTCCTCCTCTCCTCCATCTCCGCTCTCTCTGAAATGCTGCTCAGCCATGCCCATCTCCCTCCTCCTCCTGCTCCTCGTCCTCAGCCTTCTGCGTCCTTTCTGATTTCCCCCACCCCACCCCTCCCAACTCTACTTTCCTGTCTCTCGCCTCCTCCTCCTCCTCATCACCATCACCATCACTAGGGTTTCTTTGTATCATTTTTGGACCACATTTCCTCTGTTTTTGCCGCACTCCAATTCTCTGTAGCAACAACCAAACCATTGTTATAAGGGTGTTCAAATCGACACAAATTTTACATTTGTTATATACATACATATGTCATTGCACGGTGTTTCGTTTGTCTCCCCCCCCACACTGGACAGTGGATTTTTATTTTTATTTTTTTTGGTAAGCTCTGCGTAGGATGCCATTTTTCTTTTGGATTTGGTTTTAGATCCGAGGGTTTACAACCAGACATAGATTTACTTTTGCGTAAGGTCTGCGTAGGATGGGGGTTTTTACTTTGGATTTGGTTTTAGATTGCAGGGGGTCGGGGATTACAACCAGACATGGAAAATGTGCATTCTGATCGTCTTGTAGGATCCATTGTGGATCGATAGCTCCCCCCACACGGGATACATTTATTCCAAATGATGCATCGTTTCTCCGGTTTTTAATCCAACCTAACATCGCGTGTGCTTGATTTTGGATTGTGGTTATTGGAAAGCATAATTTACCCATTACATTTACATTGTGACATAATTTCCTCACATCCATCGGCAGGATTTGAAGGAGCAAGCCTCTATCCATTTGCCAAGATATCCAATTAATATATATAGATCATATAATTCATTCCCAAACCATTCTTATAGTCCTTATTGTTGTTGCTCGAGTTGGGGAAGTTTGGAACCCCCTTCTGAGTATGTCACGATATATAGTTTGAGTGCATTGCAATCTTGTTGTTTCTGTATAACCTCTCCTTCCAAATTTGCTGTCATGTGAATGTCTCACTCAATCTCAAATTCAAGATGTTAGTCTAAGTGATACGACTCATCTTCTAAATTATTCTCCCCACGTCCTAGTCTCTTATTTTTTTACAATTTGTTTGCCATATATTTCATGTTAATGGTCCTTTCTTCATTATGTAGTAAATACAAGAGATTTTGTTCCTTTCTTTGATACTTCATCCAATATGTACATGGACGCTAATAATTTCATTGTTTCCTTTAACCAAACTCTTCCTTGACGCTGAATTGTTGGAAAGGTAAATTTATTGTGTAATGTAATGGGTAAATGATCCTTTTAGTTCCCTATCAATGTGTAAATTATCCTTGACGTTGAATTGTGGGAAAGGTAAATTTATTATGTAATGTAATAGGTAAATGTTGATGAATGCCAATATTTGAACGTACTATGATGGTTTCATTTGTACCTCGTCAAACCTAGAAAGTAGCTCGTTTGTATAATGAGATCAAACCTAGAAAGTAGCTTATGTGTATAATGAGATCAAACCTAGAAAGGTAGCTCACGAACACGAGAAGTATGTGTGAATCCACAAATTCTCTTTTTTAAATCCTCGGGGTGCCTCACTTAATTCAAAATTTGTACATGGCTCACATTGTCATCCTCCTAGCTTCTCCAGTAAAGAATGGTGGATAAGTGAGAAACTAGATGGGCAAATATAATTAAGAAGACTTACAATGTGTTTTGGGCAATAGATTGCTATGGAATATTTGATGGTTCTCATTCAATTTAGAGAACAACTATTGAAGCAATATGAAAGGTATTCATACAGTAAAGATAGACTTGTATAGAAATGCGTAATAAAACAAACATTTAATTAAAATGGTTGTGTAGAGAGTTACTTGTATGTTTTTATTTTATTTTGTAAGGAGGCACATCGGATCATCAATGTTCAAATGAGTGTTCTATTGGGCACTTCAAGTATTAATTGGCATTGTTTTTTGAGAAAGCTTAATTTTACCAACATTGCCTCCAAGTTGTCAGATGTCCACATTAGTCCATTCAAGTAAAATAAATACATTGAATTGAATTTCATGCAATGCTTGATGTGAAGAAAACAGGTGATACACGAGATGCCTATAAAGCTCGGTCATTAACTTGATTGTTGGTCTTATATCACAATACCTACTTGCAATTTGCATCGTCTTTCTTGCATACCAAAGGCCATGTGATAGACAACTAAGAAGATAGTCCTTTACCTTTTAATTACATGATGTTGCTATTGATGTTTAGGATGCAAAATAATCGATGATGAGAATAACACTCCAAAGGGAGTCATGAGAAGCTAGACATATGTACATATAACCAAAGCTAAATCCAATTCTTTGCTCGTTTAAGTTGGATATCAATTTTCAAGTGATAGATTTCATGCACCCATTTGTAAGCCAATATACATTGGAAGGTGTATTCTCTCTTTTTTAGTAACACTTTTATTACTAGTGGGAAACCTCAAAGTGAGGTGAAAACCCACAAAGAATAAAGAGAAATATATAAGTTTCAATTAGACACGAAAGAGCTTAAAAGCACTCAAAGTAAAGAGTGTAAATTTGTAGTGTGACGTCCCTAAGTTGCAGGCAATCAAATAGAGATTGCCAGAGGGATTGCTTAAAGAACCTAACTTCATGCAGTTGGTTGCGATCAAAGACCTTCATATTTACGGGCCGTCAAAAGTGCCCAAAATCTTGTCCATTGGAGAAAATAGGCATCGCTTGATAAGGCGCACAAAATTTGTCCAAATAGCCAAAAGTGTTTCCCAAACCTTCCGCCAGGAAATCTGTGAGAAAGAGATGCGCTTAATCTTTGTACAAATGTTGTAGTGAATGAGCAAGTCCATAATAAGTGTGGGACTGTTTCCAATTGATCACCGCATCTTGCACAAGGCGGCGAGGTTATCGATCTCTTTTGAAGATTTGACCCAGTCGGGAGCACACCCAATGGGCATCTCCATACGAATACCTGTTGCTTAAGTGGAATACCATAGCTCCATAAGCTTGTAAGCTGGTTTTTCCACCAGGACTGTGTTTTGTGTATGTGCCACAATGCATTTGCATGTTCGTGAAACCACGGGTCAGGTTGCAACAACATATACACTGAATCTGTTGTAATCTTATTCATTGGAATAACAATCTTTGGCAGTAATGTAGCTTTTCTAGCCACGGGTCAGCAAATTTTGGCAGTAAAGTAGCTTTTCTCGCCAACATATGCAACTGCAAATTAAGGTATTTAGCCCTCCACACAATCGTGGAGTGCATATCTTCTCTAGTGTTCTGTAGTGATAAGATTCGTACACCTCTACGTGACTGCTTAGAGAACCAATAATTGTTTATGATTTCTGAGTTAATCTTTTGTATCATGTGTTTCGGCCAATCAATCATAATTAAGTAATATTGCATGTAAGCCATGAATATAGATTGCACTATCCTCAATCTGACAGGGAGCGGCCATGTTGCAATCTTCCAATAGCTTAGCTTTTGTCTCACCATTCAACCTTTCCTTTATCTGTTGCATTCCATCCCAATGGATAACCAAGATGTTTAACCATTTCATTTGGGCTAACAACTTGACCTGGCCACAAAAGTTGATGCCAACTATATGATGTCAAGGGTAGGAGATTGGACTTGCTGAAGCTACTTCATACAATTTGAGGGCATCCATAATGACTCTCATATCATTTGGATTGTTTTGTGACAAGAATGATGTATCATCTGCATATGCCTAAGCCACGAAATCATGTCCGTCTTTCATTTGCAAACCGTGAAGTTGACCAATTGATACTACATTATCCATGTACAGTAGTAGTGGATGAGTTGCAATTGCATATAACAATGCACTTACAGGACAACCTTGTCGTACTGATTTGGCTAAGCTCCATGAATCTGTCAATAATGCATGAAGATGTGCTAGACCCATAAAGCCAATAGATTACTTGAGACATTTTCGAGCCAAATCCTAGTTTGACCATTGTAGTTGCCACAAAATCCCATTGTATGGTATCAAAGGCCTTTTCAATATCAATTTGCATGATCAATACATCTTGTTTAGTGTATTTGGCATACTCCATCCCAATATAGGCATTAGCAATATTATCTGTAATTTTCCTTTGTGGAATGACCCGTACTAGTTTACGTGTATGCCTCCCAACAAAGTGTCCTTAATATGATTAACAACCATCTTTGCAATAAGTTTATAGATTACTAGCATGAGAGTGATTGGTCGCCAATCCGAAAAAGATTTACACAATTTTCTTTTTGGGTATTAATTTGACTAAACCTTCTTTCCATGAGATAGGCATATTATCCCAATGTTGCCAAGCTTTATTTGCCTTATACAAGTCTGATTAAATCCTTAAGGACATCCCAAATTTCTGCCATGAACTCTAACGTAATACCATCCCAAACAAGCGCTCTGCCTTTCCCGAGACCCTTTGAACCTCCAAAAGCTCCTCCATTGTGAATGTTGCATCCAAAGCAATAGCTTTATCAACACAAATAGTGGGTTGAACTAGTGACAAGAATGTATCTCTGGCATGTTTAACTGTATCTGTAACAACTACATTGTTCTCAAAGATGTGAGAGAAGTGAGTTACACATTCCTTGGCTAGTTAAAACCCTATTTGTAGTCCACGAACCATCACAAGTTTTGATGAATTTAATGGATTACTTTTGGCGTATTAGATGCAACCTTTTGAAGAAGGATTTAGAAGAGCATCCTTCGTCTTTCAAAGGCAACTGTCTTGACCTAACTTTCCATTTTTCCAATTTATTTTTGTCATGTAACATCAATGTGTGTTTGGCCATACACAATGCATCCTCTTCATGTAAGGTCAAAGATCTGCTATGTGCTAACTCCATTAGGGCATGACAAGTAAATTTGGCTTGTTCAGTGCAATCTCTTTGTCTTGAGACATACCATTTCCCATACTCCTGTATTATTGTTTGTAATCTATGTACAAAATGTACCCACGCTGTGTTAACATCTATGTTGACTTCTACATAAAGAGGAGGTATTATGTCATAGACCATCCTCTTGAAGAGCTCGTGCTTGAGGTAGGTGTTTTAATGAGCATAAGTCTCTTCCTTTGGAGATGCACATCATACGAATTCCCAAAATGAAGGTCTAGCCAAACAGGAGCATGGTCTGACAACCTCAAAGCATGATCTACTGGCATTGTACATGTGAAATTTTCATACAGACTAGCGTGCAACAAAAACCCTCTATCGAGCCTTGCATAATATGAGGAGTGGGTGGTGTGATGAAAGCTAAACCCAGGAACATGTGCGTTGCATATTATACCATTGATCTTGTTCATCTCTCAACATATACAAGTGCCCACTAGTGTTATCACCTACATTTGAAGAGTTGTTGAAGTGCGCGAGACCGGACGGGTTGATAGATAAAAAACAATGTATAATTTAAAAAAACAAGATTTTACCAACTTTACAATGCTTGATAGCAAGATGAAACCTTTCTCTACTGACTCTTGATTTGAACCCTCGACTTCAACACTGAGAGACAAGACACTTCCCCAAATGAGCTAACTACTTTGCTTGATAAATTGTTTGATTTTTTATTTTCTCTTGATTGATTACCCTATTTTCCCTTGATCCATCCCTTAATTCCTTGCCTCTCTTTATAGGTCCTCTCATGCATATGATGATATGGGGGGTGCATGGCATGCATGATCGCCATTTGGCGCACATGCGTTACATGTGATGCATGATAACCATCATGCTGATCTAAGCTCTAATGTATGAAGATAGACATGTCATAAGCTAATGCTATGTACTGTGTCCTTGGTGTGTGAGGTTATGGGTTCAAGTCCCACAAATTTTACTTAATACAATATTGAAGTTTATTCTTATATCGTGAAGCAAATCCTTCACGACACCCACCCTGAACTTGCACATTGGATGTGCAGAGTTCATCCAAAATCTTGAAAAAACTCTTCATTCCCTTTCCGAATTGGATGTTCCCTCAAGAATTCTTTGTTTCTTTCATGGTTAGGCCTCACGGTTAAGAACTGTATTGCCTTCCTTCCATCCTAACTCTTGATCATCTCTGTCGCAACTCTTATCTTCCACCCATGATTCTTATTGATTGTCCACTTTCCTTGAGCATAACATTTCAACAATATCATGTTGATTTCCGATCCAAGATTTATCAAAGCAATGCAAAGAATTTGTTGCTCCCCAATTTTTGTGGACGAATGCGGATAGTGCATCTATTGGATCATTCCATCCAGTGAAGTGCCATATTTCATCTCCCGCTCCTTTTAATTCATCCACTCGAACCTTCCCTTTTCTTGCATACTCCATCACATATTGCCAAAAGCTAGACCCACCATCTAAGTCTTCTATGCGCAACCCTAAGGTTGCCATGGATTGTATCGCTTGAATTGTTTTCCTCTCAACATATTCTATTAGCTTTTTCATTCCACATCGCCCGAAGGTGAGTTGGAGTGGTTGTCGAGTCTTTGTGGAGTGAATCTTACCATCTTGATAGTTGGTTTTTTCAAGATTAAGAGCATCCATATGTTCTTGGTAGTCTTTCTTCTAGTGGTCAACACTATCGCACCACATACACCTTCAGACCATTCCACCTCCTTGCCTTGATGAAGTTGAGCGTTGTCCTGATTCCAACTTTGTGACTTTGATCGACAAGTTTTTCATGCCTTTCACCAATTCATGCAAGAGTGACTCTTCTACTTTCTTTTCGCCCGAGTCGTTCCCCATTTCGTCTCCCTTCCTCTTAGGCAGCTCCATAATAACTTTCTTATACAAAAATGGGCGCACACACTTTTCACCTCCTCCCAGTCTTCGGTAAGTCCACTCAGACTATTTTGATCTTCCAAAAGCATTCCCAAGTCCTTCCTGTCTTTAATATTAGTGGCTTGTAGAAACAATATTATTTTATCTGGTATTATTATATTTCTATCCCTAACATTTAATTGCTCAAATCTTTGAACTAAAAATTCTTTTAACACTTCCAAAACACTTAAATGTTTATTGGACTCTACCCAATCCATGAAAGCTCGCATTGTCATCCTTGACATATCATAGAGGTTGTATTCATTCAATAATGCTCTTTGGAAAATTGCCCATATCTGATGCTCTCTTTGTAGCTCTTAGATCCTTTCTTGTAGCCCAATCGCAGCGACTCGACTCAAGCTATTAATTTTTGCTGCTTTGTCGACACCTCGTTTAAGCATTTCCTCGTTGTAAATCTTCACAAATCTTGTTAAATTCATACCTTCAAAGATCTCTATTCGTGCGAGAATATTGTCGATGGCTTTGTCGATGCTTGCCATCATCCCTTGCTCCCGCATCATTCGTTCCATCATCGTACACATAAGCCTCATTTGCTCCTCCATTTTTCCTTGTCGCCGCCTTCACATTGGGTTCACCAAATATGTCGGGGTAGTTGTGGTTCGTGCGGCGAAGTCACCGAGACTAAGGTTAAAGGAAGTTGGCTATATATTTTATAAGGCTTGCGCGTTGATGTTAGAAAGATTAAGGATAGGAAGACAAAGTAATGTGTGAGAGAGAGACGAGTATACATAAAAAATAGAGACAATGTATGATTTAAGAAGCAAGAGTATATGATATGAATATGATTAATATTAAGAAAACAAGATTTTACCAACTTTACAATGCTTGATAGCAAGATGAAACCTTTCTCTACCGACTCTTGATTTGAACCCTCAACTTCAACATCGAGAGACAAGACACTTTCTCAAATGAGCTAGCTTCTTTGCTTGATAAATTATTTGAGTTTTTTACTTTCTCTTGACTTTGATTACCATGTTTTCCCTTTATCCATCCCTTAATTCAGTGCCTCTCTTTATAGGTTCTCTCATGCATATGATGATATGGGGGGTGCATGGCATGTAATGCATGTGATGCATGATCGCCATTTGGCGCACATGTGTTACATGTGATGCATGACAACCATCATGTTGATCCAAGCTCTAATGTATGAAGATACACATGTCATAAGTAGGATGATAAAAACATAATTATAAAAAATAAATTATCCTAATGGTATATATTTCGTCCTTGGTGTGTGAGGTTATGGGTTCAAGTCTCTCAGATGTTACTTTATACAATATTGAAGTTTATTTTTATATCGTGAAGCAAATCCTTCATGACAACGTTGTCGGAGTCGTCAACAGATTCATGCATAATCCATGCCAATCGCATTGGAATGCAGTCAAGCATGTATTTAGATACTTGGTGGGCACACAAGACCTTGGCATCCTTTTCGATCAGAACAAGAAACCAGGCGTAGTCAATTACACCAACTCAAACTTTGCTAGTTGTGTGGACAATCGAAAGTCAACAACCGGATATTGCTTCAAATTCGGCAATGGAGCAATTTCGTGGAAGTCGAAACTTCAGGAGTGCATGGCCACTTCAATGATTGAGGTTGAATACATAGTCGCATCCGACGCGGCAAAAGAAGCTTTATGGCTCGGTCAGGTGGCGTGTATGTTTCGACAAGTCGACCCCAATTCGGCTCCAGTTGTCTACAATGACAGTTAGGGTGTTCTTGCTCTATCAAAGAATCTGGTTCAGCACAACGCCTCCAAGAATATTGATGTTCGGTATCACTTTGTTCGGGACTATGTAACCTCAAGAAAGCTCGGCCTCGAGAAGATCTCCACGGACGACGACATATTAGACGGGATGACCAAGTGTCTCGCAGCTGACCGATTTCGGTCACATTGGTACCAAATGGGCTTAAGGATTATCCAGTCTGATTGAGTCGGACAACAGAGATAGCTTCGAGCACTCAAACTAGCCGATTTGGCCTTTGTCCCTCTCAGCCATCGTCAATTTGGCTACAAGTCGATCTATCATAGCATCTCTTGGTATAACCTATATCTTCTATTTTATATTACAAGTCTCTTCTCATTGAATACGCTCATTACGGGGGGGTCTCAAATACGGGTGTTTAATGACCATATTCACATTGTCCATTAGACAGACTAGGTTTAGGACAATTCTATAAATATGTCAAAGGGTAGTTTCCCTAGCCTAGTTAGTATATAATGGGCTTATAACCTAGCTCATAAGGTTGTTGCCTCCATTTGTTGTAACTTAGAGTTCAAATAATACAATTACATCTCGTGCGCCTCTCTGTCTATCGATCTCTCTTGTTTCTCTCTCACGTTGTCTCTCTAATCTTGCTATAGCTTGTTAACTCGGTGATCTTCATCAGAAGGTGTTGTTTATGGTTCCACACTGACGGCCTCAAACTCCAACAATCCCAAATCGTGCAGGTTTGATTGGACATTACCAATTGTCTGAAGGACTTTACTTTTCCCTTTGTCTTGTACTCTCGGTTTCTGGATGGGTTGCATCATAGATTGGTTGGTTGCCTTTGAAGAAGGAACCTAACTATTTTCTTTCAGTGATGCATATTTCAACATGGTGGTTTCATGTGGTTGAATAGTGAGCGTTGGGCATTCTGATTGCATATGACCAAACTTGTTAAATGTGTAACATGCACCTGCAATTTTGCCCCATTTTAGCTTGAAAGGTCTTGCACCAACAGTTGGATCATCCGAGTTGAGGGTGATACCTTCTAAGATCAAAACATCTGTGTCCGAAAGAATGCAAAATCTATTAGAAGTACTTATAGTTTTTTGGGGGCATATGACTCTCCCCATTCTGGCTGCGATTGTAGGTAACAAGTGATTCCAATTTCATGGAAAGTCAACAATTCCACCCAAAGAGTACATTTGTCATGAATTAGTCCTTGATAGTCTTTAGTCAAAGACCACAACAATGCACAAACCATTTGATCTCTATATATTAACGGAGATTCTTCAAGTAATTGAGTTTTGTACTTCGATTCTACTAGCAACACTTCGTAAAAGCCTTTAGCAGCAAAATAAACTCCACTAACTTCATAGAGTTTAAACATTGCATTTATCCATTGAGCTACGTCATATGCAAAAGGCATCTTTCCAAGGAAAAAGAGAATAATTGTGTTTGACATGTACACTTTCAAAGGATTTAGCAAGTCTTTTGATGGGATTGTAAATGTCTTGCTTGGCAAAGGGTCATCCCATGTCTATCTAGCCTCTCCAAAGTCCTCTACTAGACTATCCTAAAGTCATTTTGTATCTAAAGGATTTTCTATTATTTCTTTCCTCTTCTTATTCCATATAGAAGTTGATTGAAACACCCTTGACAACAATGATTTGGTAGACCTGCTACTTTGTGTGTTGAAATGTAGAGAGGTCTAACAAAGTTAATGAGAGTAGCAAACCTAATGTCTCACAGCTTAGGTCGAAATAGGCAGGTCTTATAGTCTGCACGCCGCTTAGATATGAGTGAATCTGACATGCTCAATCCATCTAGAAGGCGCCAAAACCCCCAAAACGACTCAGACCTCGTTTGAATCAGATTCCGAATGAGGAAGATATGAGATTT
The DNA here is from genome assembly GCF_043228905.1 of Azolla caroliniana. Lineage (NCBI taxonomy): Eukaryota > Viridiplantae > Streptophyta > Polypodiopsida > Salviniales > Salviniaceae > Azolla > Azolla caroliniana. The sequence goes on along the minus strand of NW_028230441.1, from coordinate 7,846,405 downwards.
GAAAGGTAAACTCTATCTCTTTGTCTTTCAGGCCGCACTCTATCTTTCTCTCTAACTTTGTATCTTCAGGAGGCGTATTCTCAAGAACTTGTTTTGCAAGTAAAATGTTATTAGTAAATGTAGATATTCTATTAAAAATTATCTTGAATATAAAAAAGCTACATTTATATACTAGAATTTAACAAAAACTATCATGTGATTCATGACTCAATATCTACATATTTTTTCAAATTTATTCATGTACTTGAAAGAGTGACGTCAAACATGATACACGAAATTCATTTATATAATCTATTAGTTTGATAAGTTTAGCCAATTAGTTGAGAAGAGAATCCACATTCATAGAATTTTCTCAATTAACTTGCTCATTAACAACTCTTCTCCCAGGGTAAGGCTAGGGCCATTTTCGATTGGTTAATCCGACGAACCATGAACATTTGCCTTTGGCCTTTGTGCAGGTTGAAACCGCATGGGTTCACCGGGCTGAATTGATCAAAAAACTTTAAGCCAACATTTCCTAAACTTTATGTACATTGATCGTTTGGAGGGCACTACACAAAATATATATGATGGGCCAATACAACATCTTGAGCTAATAATCCATCAAGTTGGTGAGCAGTTAGTCGGAAGCGATGAAAACCTAACTAAACCTATATGCAAAAACCTTTCCCATAAGGGGACAAGTCATGGAATTCAACTAAGTATTCTTGACAATAATGTCCTTTTGAAAGAGATTCTTATTCTTGTTAATAAATTTAGTGAGGTCCTACTTGCTTTCATGATTACCTTCATAAGGACTCACTCACACCAAATATGCATCTTGATCTCATTCGGAGTTACACTCTACAAACAAACAACCAAAGGGAATAAGACAAAGGAAAAGCAATCATGCACCAAATATATGCTATAGATACTAGATATTGTCCTCCCCCCCTGAGTGGGCACCCGACATGTGTAAATGGTTTGAGAGATGGAATATTGCAATACAACTTGACTTGCACACCAATTGTGTGCTCACAAACATACTGAATATGCCTTACAAATGCCCTCAAATCAAATGGAATGATAATGTTGAGAATAACAAATTTATGCAATGCATTATGCTACTACAGTCACATTGACCAATATGTTGGCACAAATGAAATAAATTGTAGGCCACACGCAACCACATTTTATCACCCCCACATTGTTCATTGCAAGAAGGGTAATCACCCTTGAAATCGAGAAGGAGCTTGGGGAGGACTTACTGGAGCAGATTGTGCATAGACACATACGCACAACCATTATCACGAGACTGAGATTGATAAGTATCTTCATTGCATCACCTTTCATGACTACAGTCCCCGAATCACAATTGATGGGAGAGTCATGTCTTGGATATGGAGAAGCTCCCCATAGTTCCCATTTCATTGATCATGGGAGAGTCATGTCTCAGGAGTTAGGACCCAAAAACCTCAATACAATGACCGAATCTACACATTTCACAGTAACACACATGTACATTGCTTTAGAAACACACAATCAATTCTCGTCACTTTGAAACCAACCTTGTTTATTGGAACGAACAATTAGTTGCATTCATTGTCAAGAATGTGAGCTCTAGAATAGTAGAAACATGGGAAAGGTAACTCAATGTCCTTGTGGAAAGGAGCTCTAATGTGAAGCATCCATAACATTCAAAAATAATTTCTACGATCATTTATTGTGTCCCCCATCCTTGCAAAACTTCTTCAAGTTGGACACACTAAGCCTCACCCTAGAGCACATACACACGCTCTCCAATTTGGCACAAAATTGGTCGTAAGAAGATACACGACAAAGTAGGTTACCTTTTAACACTCATTTGGGGTTCCACAATCATGTTTATGCTCTTCGGATGATGTTAACCTTTTTTACTTTTCTTGTGTTATTGGGCTCATAGGACTTGCAACACAATTGTATTAAAACAAGGAATGCTAAACAGTTTCCCATAAAGATTCCAATGGAGTTCATGAACAATTCTCAAAAAGTAAATGTATTTTGAGAAATAACAACTTTGAGAAGACTTCAATTTGAAAAATCCCCAAGACATGAGGAGCATTTTGAAAAATATCATTATTTTATACACCTTGATTTCAAAAACCCGGAAATTGAGCTAATTCTTTGTAACGTGAAAAGTTTGAAAACATCAAACAATATTTTAAAATTGCACGTGCCTCTTTAAAATATTTAACGTACTAATAACTCTAATTATCTAGTTATCTCTAGAAAACCAAACGTGATAGTTATAAAGAAACGAGGCCCGTACTCCGAATCTTAGAAAACAATCCACTCACAATAACCCTTGACTAAAAAATTGATGTGAATTATGATCATTATTTTTTGTTTCAAAACACTTCCAAACAAGTCTTTGTTACTTAAAAACAATTCCAAGAGCATGGAAACTAAATTTTGATGTTAGGTCCACTGCTTTATTATTCCACTAGGCGAATATTTGATGGACTTGATTTACCAGTGTTTTACATGTAAAATAGGGTTTTACAACTACATGGAAAAACACTTAGAACTTAAGTTGAAACAAGAGTGATGTTGTACTCTTGCCAATACGTCTATAATTTATGCATAACAAATATATCCAAAGTTAATTTGGTTGCTAGACTTGATAAAGAGGTTGCAACTTCGAATATGGACCAGTCAATGTAATTTTATTCAAGCCTTTGGAAACGAGATATGAAGTTTGACATTGAATATTATGAATTATTCACATTTGCCTATAAGTAATCCTACAACATGCATGTCCTTCAATAATCCCAAACTGTTTTTCCATCACAACAACCTATATTATTGCGATTGTTATACGCAAACTTGTTTATCTTTGGTTTTGATTTTCCAAAGAAGAATATACTCCATTAGTTAAAATGACATACAATACACAACTTTAGACATTACCTACTTCCGTATGGGTTACATCACTTATTTATCTTACTTCCATATGCTATTTAGTGTAAGATAAATAAGTGATGTAACCCATACGGAAGTAGGTAATGTCTAAAGTTGTGTATTGTATGTCATTTTAACTAATGGAGTATATTCTTCTTTGGAAAATCAAAACCAAAGATAAACAAGTTTGCGTATAACAGTCGCAATAATATAGGTTGTTGTGATGGAAAAACCGTTTGGGATTATTAAAGGACATGTTGTAGGATTACTTATAGGCAAATGTGAATAATTCTTTGGTTTTGTTAACTCAAACCACCACTGCGACACAAACCTATATTTGCTACACATATGTGTTTCAATGTTTTAGGTATTTAACTTATGCATGCGTGTATTCACTCAAAACAACTATGGCTCATTTTTTTTGTTTGAAGGTATAACCATACGAATGAAGGGGATGACTTGTCTCAGTGCTTAGAGGGAGTAACAAAGATATATCACAATTCATCTTCGACCCCATGATTAAAATGATCGATCATCATTCTTCATAGATCACGGGTCACACTTTTCAGTTTGGAGAAGATCGAGTCAACAAAATATTTGTTGAGTTCATGTCATACGTTTTACTATCTAACAATGATATATGCATTAGTACCAAGCACGCAAGTGTAGGTGCAAAAGAAGAGGACACAAGAGAAAATGCTATAGAGTTTAAAACCTTGTGGCCATACTAGTGTAAAAAGGGCCAAACATTGTAAGTGATTATAGAGGTTATTTATACCTCTCTTCAATGGTTTTTTTTCCTCATTCTTGAGATTTAGGGTAAAGCTTGTCTCACACACACACACATGTATTACGTGAAATGAAATATTTTTGGTTTAATAAATCATATTTGACCCTCGAAGACGATAATAGCAACTCTCTCTCTCTCTCTCTCTCACACACACACACACACACACACACAAACACACACTCACTCACTCGCTCACACTTTTCACATTTCATGATATTAGAGCTAAGCACTTTACTCTATGCCTTACACACATTATTCTTGTACGTGATTTGTGGTTTGATTTAATTAATTGAAGCATGTTTTGCTCACTTGCGTTCTTTTTTTGTATTTTTAACTAGTAAGGTAGACAAGTATGCTGCAATGTGCTACTAATTACCTTCTTAGTTCTAAAAACTAGTTAATAGTGGGAAGGAAGAGTTTGTCTAGTTAGTATAGTGGCTTAAGAGTATGTATTTGATAACTACCCTTGCCCATTTCGTATTGAAAGGGGAAATGACCATCAACCCCAACATATGATCGAGAGAAAGATGTGTGTTTGATCCAACACACCTAGAAGTGACACATCTAATTTGGTGGTGGCATTGGGGATTAATGGATCGTTGCTAGGTAATGAAGAAATAAAGGAACGAGGGGGTGAAGTCATGCTAACTTGTTTGTTTTTGTGTTTAATAATAATAAAAAATCTTGATTTATTTTAAATCACTTTATTATATTAATTAGGTGACTAATAGTCAATCACTTCTTTCCTTGAAGTCATCAAACAAAATAAAGTTAGATTGACTAGCTTTTGCCCCCTCTCCTACCTCGTGATTTTAGCACTTGGTAGGAGTCGACAACGGCTCAACTCAAGCCTAATCCGAGTTGTTAAACCCGTTTGAGCTCGATTTGGCAAGGTTGAAGCCAAAGTGAACCATTTTGGGCCAAACCAGTTCCCAAATTAGTTAATGCTTAATCACTTTAACCAAACTAGTGCAACCAAACTAGTTAAGCCTTAACCGGTTTTGTAATCGATTAGTAACTAGTTCAATTCAAGGCTTAACCAATTTGGTTTGGCCAAGACCTAACCTATTTAGTCGAAACTGAATTGTTGTCGATTCTTAGCACTTGGATGAGAAATCGTTTCTCACATGAAATTTAAAATTTTCGGAGGAGAAGTAATTTCTCTCCATAATTTTTCAAATAAGAGATGAGAAATTTTAAAAGAAAGAAAAAATGTCAAAAGGAAAAATGCCTTACATGCATACTAACAATTGTTACCGGTTCATAAGGGTCAATTGAGTGAAAGAAATGCATTGAGGTTGGTTGGCCCCGGGGTTTTACATTGAACCACCAACTGATGACTTCCTTGTGAACCATTCATTATGACTATAGTGAATTGCAACACTTGTATAATATGATCAAGGTCCAACATAACACATTTATCACTAGTTGGTCTCACCAAGTTGCCCAACAAAGCTAGATTGTTTTGTAATTACATAATATGTCCTCGATTACCCGAGTATTATGATATATATAACACATACCATAAGTTTAGTGAAGTTTTGCAATGCCCCACTCTTTACATTGAGGACTTTCTGAAGAATGTACCTCGCTTAGTTGTTTCATCCCATCATGACTTGGAGAACATTGATGTTGATATTAAAAAGCATTTAAAAGGCCAACGTTTTGCAATGTTAGAATTTCTATCTTTTATTAATCAAAATATCATGTTGTGTGTCTCTCTTTGTCTTTGTTCTTCCCCTTTTATCTTGTAATGTGGTGAAGCCATTGATGACTTCACCCCCTCCAATATGAGAAAATAATAGCATGGATGACACTTAACACCTTCAAAGAGACCACCTAGCGACCACAAAGAGAGTTGACCAATGATGTAGGTGATGAAAGACAAGGCAAATAAGAAGTGGGTTATTTGAGCAAGTTAAAAATAAGGCAAAGAATGGTCCACAAAAGAGCATATAATGAAGACATGGTTGGTGGTTTATGGTTATCGCAACTAATGGTTGGTCATTCAATGTTAAGCTATAGCTAAGTAATGATTGATCGTCGATCATCAAGCCGAGCCAAGCCTATTGGGGCAAACAACTATATTATCTAAAGAATGCAATTTGGATAATAAATAGAAACCTTATTAGATAAACAAGAGTTGACTTGATTTACAAAGCATAATGCAAAAGACATCTCTTATTCAAGGATTGCATACACCTAGAGTATCTTATACCACCCATATGACTAGAATAACCATAAAGAGGGACGTGTAAATGTTAACCACAATCTTCTTTATAGCAATTTCATATTAAAAGATAAGAAAAGACTAACATAACAATTCATTACAACGACTCCTATTGAGCCACCCACAAAATTTGATACGTTTGATCCATTGGCCCCATACAAGACAAATGAGTGAGACATATTCATAGATGGAATGTTTATAAGTTGAGGCATGCATATATCCTTTTATAGAATACAATTGTTTCGTAATATAAACCTCATGATGAGGTTAAATCTCATGAGTGGATACATCACAGGGACATAGAGGTCTCCTTTACTCGATTAACTAAAATTTTTTATAGAAGAAACTGTATAAGATGCTTTGGGATATGACAAGAAGGGATCGTGCATAGATACAATCTAGTGATTGTCGGAAGGTGGTATATGGATCAACAATACGTTGACCACAATAGACTTGGTTGCAAGACAACTAGATATATTCACACAACCCATAATTTTGACTAAGTTGAAAACATTAAATATGGTTCCATGAGTTGCATGATGCAACAAGGAATATTGAAGACACTACCAAAACTGTTGCCAAGAGATCTTACTTGTAAGTGATGCTCTAGTTCTAGAAAAACTACGAGTCGATTGATGTAGTATGCATACGAGAGTGCGTCTAGATTCCCACTATGTATTTTACATTGACACATACATACGCAAATATATGTACGCGCATACACACACACACACACACACACACACACACACACACACACAAACAAACATGCATACATAGCGCGCACACACACACACACACACACACATACATACATACATACATACATACATACAAACATACATACATACATACATACACACACATACATACATAGCATACATACATACATACATACATACGTACGTACAAACAAACATACATACATACGTACGTGTGTGTGTATGTATGTATGTATGTTTGTTTGTACGTACGTACGTACAAACAAACATACATACATACATACACACACACACACACACACACACACATCATACCACATATACAAATACATATATATATTGATATACATACATAACATATACATCATACCACATATACATATGTACATAACATACATATACATATACTGTATACATATACATACATAACATACATATACATATACTGTATACATATACATACATAACATACATATACGTATACATACATAACATACATATACTGTTATATATATACATACGCACATACATATGTCCATAACATAGAGACAGACACTTACTTACACATCCATGCGTACATACAGATGTATGTACCCTGCTGCATGTGTAGGTAAGCGGCACAATGCACGCTCCCATGGCGATGGCAGCAAACCATGCATGATGTTCAGATCATCGCCATCATCATCATCATCATCATCATCATCATCATCTTCTTCTTCGTCTTCTTCTTCTTCTTCAACTGTGAGAGGTGCTGAAGAACTTACAGCCTTGGCGACCTTGTTCAGTTCTAATTTAATTTACACAACGATAAATATAGTTCCGTCGATCTCTCAGGTCTTCTTCTTCATTACTTCTAATGCACAACCTCCCACAAAGCTCACACGCTAAAGAAATAAAGCTAAGCTGAAAGAATGAATCAAAGCTTCTCGCTGTCTCAGGTTTCTTCTTCTGTTTTCGTTTTTCTGCGTTTCTCCATTGTTTGTGCATTCTGCATTGTGTACATATATAGCAATATGCTTCTTTTACCTGTTTTAAAGTGTTTTTTTTTTCGGTGGTAGAATCATTATATATAGAGAATGCTGTGATTTACAAAGGGTTCTTCAGGTTTGAGAGCTCTGTCGCTCTCTCAGGTTTTCCTGTTGTTTATTCATTTCTGTTTTTGGCCATAGTTTAGTACTTGCTTCTGCATTTTCTGTTTTTCTTTACCATCTTTTTGAAAGATTCGTTCCACATTGTGTGCATGTTTATATCAGAGAAGCTTCTTTTATAGCATTTAAGGTTAAGAATTCATAGTTATATATAGAGAATGCTATGATATTTCTCTGTTTTAAGACCCATCACTCTCTTTAGTTTTCCCTATATTATCTTCATTTGTTTGTTTCGGTTTTTCTCCATAACCTGTGTATCCTCTCTTTTTTGACGATTAATTTGAAAGAATCTCTCTCTCTCTCTCTCTCTCTCTATTATAGATTGCAGAGAAATTTCTTCCGCCTCATTTAAAGTAAAGAATTTTATTATCAAGCACAGAGAATGCTGTGATCTGCTGAGAAAGCTTCATCTTAGCTCCGTTTTTTAAGATATCTGTGAGAATTATGGAGCCAAAAGACGAGAAAAAGATTACATGAAGAGAATAAGGAAGGAAAGGATTTGATTCAACCCAGTTCGATGCAAAGATTTCTCCTCTACTGAATTCAGGTTATATGTGCTTTGGCCACAGAGCGGATTCTTATTTAGGGGTTTTTGTTGAGATTTTACAATGAAACAGCTGCTAATATCACGTCATTCTGAGGTTCAGAGAATTGAACATGCCAACCTAGTGATTTTTCATGAGAGGTCTGTTTTGAGGTGCAAAGCAAAAAGGTTGCGAGTCTAGGGCAGGAAGGCTACTGGATTAGAGGTTTTCTGAAGTTTCAGAGCAGGAAGGCTGCTAATTAAGAGGGTTTTCTGAAGTTTCAAAGCAGAGAGGCTGGCAATTTAGGTTTGTTTCCGAACTAATTTAAGTCTGCTAAATTTGAGGTTTTCTGAGATTTCGGAGCAGTAAACCTGCCGATGTAAGTTTTTCTTTCTGAGTTTTCAGAGCAGAAAAGCTGTGAATCGAAGCTTGTTCTGGGCTTCAGAAATTCAAGCAGAATGGTGTCATATTCAGGGTTTTCTGTAAGCTTTCAGACCACTATTGTAGTGTTTTCTGAGTTTTTGGATCAGAAAAGCTGATAATCCAGGTTGTTGTTTGAGCATTCAGAGCTGAAAAGCAGGAATTTAAGGTTTCTGAGCTTTTAAAGCAAAAAACCTGCCAATTTGAGGTGCTTTTCCGAGCCTTGAGAGCAGAAATGATGATAGTCCTAGTGATTTCCCTAAGTTTTGAGAACAGACAAACTCAGAGGTTTTTTCTGAACTAGTGTAGGGTTTTTTCTGTTCTAAATTGGACCAGAAAAGACTTCATAAGTTCTTTTTGAGCTAATTTGGGCAGAAACAACTGGCAAATTTAAGAGGCAGCTTCATTTTGTGGCTTGGAGTGATGGGCTGTGTATGTTCAAGAAATGCCAACACAGATTTACAGGGGGATTTCAACTTCAACAAAGAAAGGCTTCAAGGGTCAAAGAGGAGTTTGTCTGGTTCAACTAGATATGATGATGAAGGAAGAATAACTAATGGCATCAATGTAAAAGAGAAGGAGAAGGAGAAAGAGAAAGAGATAAAGGCCAATGGGATTGCAACAATGACGATTGCTACACACAATGATGAAAGGAAAGAAAAACAAAGTAAACTGACAATGGATATTAATCCTAGGCCAAGGAATCTACCTAAGCACGTAGAAGGTGAACAAATAGCTGCTGGTTGGCCTGCTTGGCTCTCAAATGTAGCTAAAGAAGCTATAGATGGGTGGATCCCAAGACGAGCGGATTCGTTTGAGAAGCTTGATAAGGTAATTCTTTGTAAATGTTAAATCAAGATTTTGCTTGTTTTTTCATTCATGGTCATGTTCTTACTAAGCTTTCCATTTTTTGTGTGCACTTGTTATTATTAAGATGATTCTTTGTATTCTATATACAAATGATGGGTAGATATGGCTTAATCTTGTGCTTTCCATTCGAGTTTAAGAACACTGAAGCTTGTTTGAAAACAGGAAAATATCATGTTATCATAAGAACATAGAGAGACATTGAACTTAGAATGAAAGAAATATATATTCAGGTTTTTTAAGAGTTCAGGAAAATAACCCTATTAATCTGAACAAGAATTTTATCTGGAAAATGTTCTCATCCCAGAACTAAAATGAGTAGCTCCAATATCCCTCAAGCATATGAATAGAGGCATTGCGGCAGCTAAGGGAGATAGATAGATTTAATTACCGTCTTTGAACTTCGTAGATGAGAGAGAGAGAGAGAAAGACATAGATAGATAGGGAAAGAAAGAAAGATATATTAAAGTTTTCTAAGTCCAAATTTGGCCCATGTAAGAGAATATGTATGGAGTAAGAGAGAGAGAGAGAGAGAGAGAGAGAGAGAGAGAGAGAGAGATTATATTGGGCTTATGTGTACTTCTTCATGTTCCTTTCAAGTCGAAACGATTTGATCAGATCTACACTTCATATGATGCTAAATTCTAATGATAACTTATCTATCAGTATTTGAGCTACTCAGAAATAAAGACCTTGACAGAGTTTGAGTATTTTTGTTGTAGGAGTGAATATTGAGATTTAACGACAGAATTATCAAATGTACTCACATCTAGGGATCGGCAACGGCTCGGCTCAAGCCTAAACCGTTTGGGTTAGCCGGCTTGAAAACGGCTTAGTGGCTCGGCTCGGTTTAGGCTTGAACTTGCCTTAATGGTTTGAGCTCGGCTCGGCTTGGCTTGAGCCTCGCCAAACCGGCTCAAGCCAGCTAAACCGTTTAAGCCGTTTATAAACTTTAGAGAGAGGGGGAGAGAGACAACAGACAAAGGGAAAGAGAGAGAGAGAGAGAGAGAGAGAGAGAGAGAGAGAGTGAGGGAAACTAAACAGACGATGGGAGAGAGAGAGTGTGAGTGAGGGAGAACTACACAGACAAGGAGAGAGAGAGAGTGAGGGAGACAACATATAAGGAGAGAGAGAGAGAGACTACACAGAGGGGAGAGAGAGAGAGAGAGAGGAACTACATAGAGGGGAGAGAGAGAGAGAGAGAGAGAGAGAGGGAGAGAGTCGAGACCACAGACGTGAGAGAGTGGGAGGGAGAGCTTGTACAATGTATACTATATACTATATAGTATATAGTGGATCATCTGAGAGAGGGAGGTAGGGAGAGAGAGAGACAGAGGGAGGTTTCTAAACCGGTTTAGCGTAAACTGGTTTGTGAACCGGCTCGGCTCAGGTTGGAGATCCTGTAAACGATTTAGGCTTAGCCGGTTTGGCTTAGCCTAAACCGAACCGTTGCCGATCCCTACTCACATCATAGGTGCCCTTGAGTTGGACAATTGAACAGTCAGGATGTTTAGGCTTCTTTTGTGCATATTGGTCCTGTGATTGAAATCACGCGCTTATGACTAAGCATTTTTTTATTTTTTATTTTAAAAAGATATCCTGTCATTAGTATAAAACGTTTTACAAGATTTTAAACCTCTATGTGATCAGCGGGGGAAGCAACCATTTTGGAGGCTGAAAATGCCAATAAGGAGTGCCATAATTGAATGTCATGAATGGAGTAGCTGTCCAGATAATAAGAAACTCATGCCGTTGAGCAATTTTAGCCTCAGAATCTCCAACTATACCATCCCATTGACCCTTCAAAGTATGAACTATGTCTAACCAAATATTTGAAACCACTTCAGCTGGTGGTGTTTTAAGTTGATGGAAAACGAGAGTGCATCGAGTCTTCCAGATGTGATATACAATGGTACTTCTTAGTATCTCCCATACTGGCTGGACTTCCTTCTGTACTCCTGAAAACTGTAATGACAGCAGTGGTAATGTATGAACACTTCCATATTTAGTGGAAAACCCATGGTCCATAGATTCGGTGTCATAATGGAACGTGTCACGGACAAGTGATGTCCAAACCACCATGCCCCAAGTGAAAACCAATGGGGGAAAATAATTAGCAAAACGCTTATGACTAAGCATTGTCCAACTATGATCAATATCTTTAATTGTGATGCTAGCCTTGTATGGAGAAATGAGGTTATAATGGAGCTGTGACAAAGCACATATGGAAGACAATAAGTGTTAGTATTGTCTCAAAGCTATAAAAAACTATCAAGAGAATCTAATCCTCACGATGTCTTTTAGATGCAAATTTCACTGCAAATGTTTTTCACTTTTCATTTCAAACCAACCGGTTTGCAGAACCTAGAGTCCATCTTCCAGAGATATCATCACATCTTTTGGGTGTGGGAAAAGACTCTAGTTATTACTAAACTTTTATTATATGTATATTATATTTGCAGATTGGACAGGGAACTTATAGCAATGTGTACAAAGCACGTGATTTGGAGACGGGGAAAATTGTTGCACTGAAAAAAGTGAGGTTTGACAATCTGGAACCAGAGAGCGTTCGGTTCATGGCTAGGGAAATTCAAGTTCTGCGACGCCTTGACCATCCAAATGTGATAAAACTGGAAGGTTTAGTCACATCAAGGATGTCTTGTAGCCTTTACCTTGTTTTCGAGTACATGGAACATGATTTAGCTGGGCTTTCAGCCTCTCTCGGAAAAACATTTACTGAACCACAGGTCAGGATTAAATAGTTAAACAAATCAAGTATTTCTCTTTAAGGAGATGTCACTAAGTTTTTCTTTATTTTCCTAAATGCTCCTGGGATTTCATTACTTCCCCAAATGTGCTTGATCAATCCTTCTCAAGTAAATGTTTTGAGCAATTATATGGTCAATTTATCCGCTTTTTCATGAATTATATGTGCTATCTAGGTAGTTTTATTGACCAAGGGAATTTGGGGAAATAGCCCATGCTCAAGCATTTTGGCAAATAATGGAAACTTGGTCAGAGTTTTCCCTCTCTTTTTCTAGACAATGTGGTTCTCTTTATTAACATGATGTATTGCATCTTGATTGGGTTCTTGGACAGGTGAAATGCTACTTACAACAGTTGCTTCGGGGATTGGATCACTGTCATAGTCGTGGTGTTCTTCATCGAGACATAAAGGGATCCAATCTTCTTCTTGATAATTCAGGAGTTTTAAAGATTGCTGATTTTGGGCTTGCTACTTTCTTTCATCCTGATCAAAATCAGCCTTTAACTAGCCGTGTTGTTACCTTATGGTATCGCCCTCCTGAATTGCTTTTGGGAGCAACAGAATATGGAATTGGTGTAGATCTTTGGAGCACAGGGTGTATCCTTGCAGAACTCCTAGCAGGAAAGCCTATTATGCCAGGGAGAACGGAAGTTAGTGTGCTTTTTTCTTGTTTTGTTTTTGGGGAAATTCAGGACACCTGAAATTTTCTTTGTTTTTCCAAATGCCTTAAGTTTTCATTATTTCCCCAAATACTTTGGTTAACCCTCCTCTCGAGCAATTATGTGGTCAGTTGATTACAAAATTGTCAATTATATGTAAATTTGAGAAATTATACGGTCAATTCATTCCCTTGGGGTGTTGACCAAAGGGCATTTTGGGAAATAGCGAAAAACTCATGGATATTTCAGAGTTTGTTTGTTGGGAAGAACACCAGAATACCCCTAATTTGATCAAATTACCACAATAATCCTATAGTTTTTTATATCAAATTAAATGCTAACAAGGCTAGCAATATTAATTGATTATGCTTATTTCATGAAGGTCCACAATTAACAGCATTAATAAAGATAAACATGATAACTAGTCACCTCTAATAAACTAAATTAGCCTATAATGAATGTGATCAGGTCCTTACGTAACCCTTAGTTAATCAAAGCAATCAATCACTTCCACTAATTCAGATTATTCATGCACTAGCTATGATGAATTACACTATTACTGGGGGTATGAGCTGGTACTATGGTAGTTTGTTAAAAAAAGTCCGCAATGTTTCAATATGCACTTTAAGTGCAGTTCATCTCTCATTACCAAGGATGGGACTCATCTGAAATAATGATTGTAGGTTGAGCAATTGCATAAGATATTTAAATTATGTGGTTCTCCATCGGAAGAATACTGGAGGAAATCAAAGCTTCCACATGCCACTATTTTTAAGCCAAAACAGCCATACAAGAGGTGTCTTGCTGAAACCTTTAAAGATTTTCCTCCATCATCTTTGGCATTGCTAGAAACTTTGCTTGCCATAGAGCCAACAGATAGGAGTACGGCATCAACGGCACTGGATAGTGAAGTAAGATCTACTTTTGATTTTGGAAGGTTTCAAAAGGAAAATTTTCTCTTGCTGACAATGAGTTGCTGTTATCACAGTATTTCACTACAAAACCACTTGCTTGTGATCCTTCAATTCTTCCTAAATACCCACCGAGCAAAGAGTTAGATGCAAAATTACGAGACGAAGAAGCTCGAAGGTAAGCTTTTACTTTTTCACAAATGTATGCTATGAATGAGATGTTACTCCAGATCCTTATAGATGTAAAGCTTTTTATGATATTTTTTTTACAATATTTGATGTTGTAACCATTTTATAAGATGTTATACCATATACTTGTAGATGTAAGATCTTCATGAGGTGCACTCTAAATTCTTGTAGCTGCAACGTACTATATGACATACATCTCCAAATAATTGTAGATGTAAGCTTTTTATGAGGTGCTACTCGAAATCCTTGTAGACACAAGTTTTTGTCAGATGTTACTCCAAGTCCGTGTAAATTTAAAGCTTTCTGTGAGATGTTACTCCAAATGCTTGTAGATGTAAGCTTTTTATGAGGTGCCACTCGAAATCCTTGTTGACACAAGTTTTTGTCAGATGTTACTCCAAGTCCGTGTAAATTTAAAGCTTTCTGTGAGATGTTACTCCAAATGCTTGTAGATGTAAGCTTTTTATGAGGTGCCACTCGAAATCCTTGTTGACACAAGTTTTTGTCAGATGTTACTCCAAGTCTGTGTAAATTTAAAGCTTTCTATGAGATGTTACTCCAAATGCTTGTAGATGTTACCTTTTTATGAGATGTTACGACAAATCCTTATTAATCCTCATGGATGTAAACTTTAATCTCATGCACATTACATGTTGAACTATGTCTAGACAAAGAGCTGCTGGAGGCAGGACACATGGTGTTGATGCTGCAAAGCATACAAGTAAAGCAGTTCCTGCTCCAGATGCGAATGCAGAGCTAGCAACATCTATTCAGGTGAATTTAGCGTGTCTTAAAATTCTATGCTACATATAGCTAATAATCTGGGTATTAGCTATATAGCTAGTAAAATGAAAAATAAATGTATTTATAGCTAAGTAGAAGACTGAGTTGGCAGACATTCACTTGCAGAAACGTCGCTTGACCTCACATACCTCAGTTAAAAGTCAATCTGAAAAATTCAACCCTCGACAAGAAGAAGCAGTTGGATTCCCTATCGATCCACCCAATGCTGATGGAAATAGGCCTCCAGCAAAGGTTAATGCAATTTATGTGAGAAAGCAGAAAGAGGATTCTAAAAATCCTCCTAGAGCAACATCTCTATCACTGAGGTCTCAATCAGTTTATAATGGTTCTCGGAGTGAAGGATTATCCAGTGTTCTCATAAAGGATAATGAGAGTGCAGAACAAAGGCAAGATTCTGTTACTGTCAGGAATGAAGAATCAGGTTCAATATGTAACGGTTTAGAAGGTTCCCAAATTCATGGCCCAGCACAATGTCTTGGACTGAACATGGTAATAATATGGACAACATTTACGAGTGTTCTTGCTCATTTGACAGAAGAAAGTGATTAAATGTTTTTAGAATTTTAACTGCAATTGATGTGACAAAAGAAAGAGCTAAGATTATGAATCTTATGTACTGTGCTTGATGATGTAACCAAAGAGTAAATGTTTATACTGTCAATCTAACTTAGCATGCTTAATTTATGAATTTGTGGATCTGAGCTATGTGGACTTATCAATTATGTGAAAGGAAGCAATTAAAAGTCCTGAATCTTGTTTTGCTAGATGTGGTGAAAGAAGTGATTTTGACTCAATAGACCTGGTTCATATGTAGGAATTCAATACGAGTGAAGCTGACCGGACATATTTCTCTGGACCATTGCTCCACCCTTCAGCAAATCATGATGAGATACTTGGACAACACGAAAGGCATGTACAACAAGTTGTCCGGCGTTCGCGGCAAGGAAGAATGCATAATCCAGTCAATGTTGCATCTTCTCATCAGGTGTCATGGCCTAGTGTTTCCAATGGGAACGCGAGAATAAAAGACTCTATTAAAACCCAAGAAGTATCACAACTGAGCAATGGGCAGAGAAAGCCTTTACGGAATGCTACTGATATGCAAGGGCTTCCGGTTGTAATGGAAAACTATGAGAAAGAGCGTGAAATGTAACATAAAAAAAGGGACAATCATATTTACAGGCAAGACCTCCCAGTAAATGTGAGATCTCTCTCTGAATAACAATGCATGAAAGGTGTGGTGTGATATCAGGTCATCCATTAATATACTTTTTCTTCAGACAGCTTCAAAGCAATGAGATAGTGGAGACATCTGAATGGCTGATCTTTTGGCGTATCTATATTATATCCAGCTTATCAGCATATGTGGTAATATGTATCATAAATTCCATTCTCCAATTAATATATTCATTGAAGCATTAGGATATTAAGGCAGTTCAGCAAAGGAATGGACAAATTTGCTCTCTTTCCAACCAGATGAGGTCACATTCTTTTGTTTTTCTTCAGCTTTTTGCTTCATTATCATCCTTCTTACAATCAAATGAGAACAAACATCTCTCACTCTCCTGAATGATTGATAGTTTGATACTATGAAGACAATCACAATGACCAATGTTATTTCGCTTTGTTTGGGAGCTCTTTAGCATCATTTCTATTTTTAACATTTTGGGTCATTAAGAATTGTATGAAAGAAAGAGCATGAATGAATCGATGTATAGTCTTCCAATTGAACTATACAAAAGAAACATGTGCCTAATAACAATCCTTTCCTCTTCTTGGCTGAACTTGACCCCAATTCACTCTCCAAGCTAACATCTTAGATCAAAATTCCAATTGAGAATGCTAATTACATTGCAATATTTTTCAGCACTTTGCATCACTCCTTGATTATCTAAATACGTACCCATCGATAATCTTGTACCTCAGTTCAACCACCAGTCCACCCAAGATTGAGAATTTGTCATTAAATACCCATCCTTGCAATAATGCTATAAAATAATAATTTGGTGGAATACATAGCCATGTTCTAGCATCACAAACTTGAATGACCTTTAGGGTATGTATTAATTACATTACACACTTCAACAACCTCTAATACATATAAATAATTGAATTGAGATCTCAAAGTTTCCTTTCCTTACCAATATGACAAATAAAAAGAAACAAGTAATCTCTTATGTAATGAATTACATGGTCTCGATTACTGATGCTACCCATTCAAAATAAGGCAACTTCTCTCCAAGATCTTACAAATCAGCATATACAAAGTGTCAAACTTTAAGAGAAATGTGCCTATTGACCAATTACCAATTGCCTCAATCTTAGTTTTCCCATGAAGCAATCCTTCTTTCTCAATAAAATGTTGTATATGATATATCCATGGTTACTCTTATCAACATATTTCTCACAACCATGAGTCATTCAATGCATTTTGAGCCACTTGGTAGCTTGGGAGTGGTCCCATGATCCAAATGAAATCCATGCAATTCCCATATTCTCCTTTTGCCACAACATAAACCGAAGAGGTTAAAAAATCTCTTGTAGCACCTTATTAGGGGAAGGATGGAATGCTAATATAGAAACATTTCACCATTTTGGGTCGCACAAAAAATGTTCATGATGAGACTTCCAATGCATAAACTTGTTCTTCAAGTTCCGGAAATCTACACAAATAATTGATAATTTGCAACATAAACTCCTAATGAATACCCTAAATGTCGAGAATTTGTAGCTGTATCAATCACTGATCCATATCATACCAAACATTGTAAATTGGTCTCAATACAAGCGATCAAATGGTACCCATTTACAAACTAATCTAAAACTTGCATACTCGTGTCAACACTTTCTTGAGGCATATAAAAACATGAAGGAATTATCCACAAAAGCTTCCATCACTCGTTGTCCTCAAAATGAAAGGATTAATCCCACTATATCACCACCAATTTTAAGATTTGAGAACATTACCAACAAGGATGTGTAGCAATAAGAAATAACTAGAGACTATGGGAAGATGGCATTGATCTAGTGAGTGAAATTTGGAAATATTTATTGGAAATATGGCAAGTTTTGTCTTTGTGTTATCTAATACCTAGATAGATATTAAACCAATATGTACAAAATGCACTAAAGGATGCAATGGAAATCATGTTCCGAAATTTAAGGTATTGGGCCAACAACATAATTGGATATAATATGCACAACACTTTTATGTTTGATGGCACACATGGAGTAAATGTATGCATTCGAAAGTTGAAAGACATACCTATGTGGCAATTATCCATGCTAGAGTATGTTGGGATTATTTCATCATGTGGGTATTCAAGTTTTTTTTATGGAAGTAAGGTGTGTCTCTCTCCCTATGCAGTAGGGCAACAATATTGTATTAGTGTTTTTTACAAACAATTACTTTATTTATGTGGTTTAGAGAGCGAGAAAGATTTTAATATTTTCTTTAGAGGTCAAATATGACATACTAGACCAAAGTATAATATTTTCACATAATACATATGAAAGTATGTAGCGATTCTCAATATTCAAAACTTTTCTAATGAATGTTGCAATGGAGAGTGAACATTGTGTATGAGAGAGAAATTTGTGCAAGGATTGGGTTTGGTTTAAGATGTGTGCGAAGCATACTCGAGTGTGATCAAACATAGAACATTGTATCAAAGTGCTTGTTTAGGGAAAAACGTGCATGATTGACTAGTCTCATCACCTCTAATCAATATCCCATCTCACATTGAAGTGAGTGTGAACCAAGTCATACGAAAGCAATGGCTTGGACAATAGACATTGGGATGGGCTCTAAGGTGCATTCATGTATGTGGTTTCCCAAATTTGCGAACCATATGGTTTTGCCAAATTTAGAAGCACATATGTAGTATATAATGTGTGAAGTGTGATCTTCCACATTTCCCCCATGTCATGATACATTGGTGTTGCAAAAAGGCCTCCTTCACGTAGGAATCTATTGATGCATTATGAAGCAAGTGTCTTTAGTTCCATATTCCAAACAAATTTTTCCATATTTTGCATCCAACCAAAATACAAAAAATTGCTTTTAAGTGTCTTTTAGATATTTTTACGTTCTTCCCATATGATGATAGGAAGTTAATGTGAGGGACTTATTAACAATCCTTTCCATGACCATGATCTCAATGAGGATGGATACCGTGTCCAGAAATAGGAGGGACGGTCTATACTAAATGGTAGGAAATGGCAATGGTTGGGTTTCGAGTACATGGAGTTTAGGAACGTGAACAGAACCGAACCGAACCGATCCTAAACCAGTTTGGGTCAAATCAATTAAGCCTAAACCGGTTTGGCATGGGTCAAGCCGAAAGGAACTGAACTAAGAGACCGGTTAAGGACGCTCAAGCTTGAACCAAGCCTAGCTACCAAACCATTTAAAAAACAGCTTAACGGCTCGGTTCCGGCTTGAGCGGAGAAACAATTGTATGATCCAACAACAAAAGAAGAAGAATTGACGTGAGAAGAATGAATGTATGTCGTTCTTCGAAGAAGAAGTTGAGGAAGGAGGGAGGGCGATGGACGTTTGATGATCGAGGCAAAGGAAAAACGAAGGAAAATAACAGAGATGGGCGATCGGCGCAAAGACAGAGCAGATAATGGTATGCATTTGTTTCTCTCTGTGTGTGGTTTTCCTTTTATCCCTGTTTTCCTCTCTGATGAAAGATTACATGTTTTTGTGTTAATCCTATTGCCCACAGAACGTGTCAGAGTAACTGTCAGAGTCAGGCCATTCACAAAGAATGAAAAACAGAGAGAGAAAGAGAAAGAGAAAGAGAAGGGCAGCGAAAGAAATAAAGGGAATCAAATCCCCCTAGTTTATATCAATCCTGAGAAAAGCACAGTTACCGTGAGGAGAAAGCAAGCATGCTTTACTCTTAATCCCAACTTCAAATTCATGGTTAAATGAAAAATCGAAATCGTTTGTAACGCTAGTTGTCGAGTTTTTTCATTGAGGACAATAATTATAAAGAAAGAAAAGAAAAAAGAAAAGACATTAATTTCAAGCTCATCATAGAGAAATTTCAATCTTTTTCCTATTTGATCGTGAGATATATCATTCGTCAATTGTTACACTAGGATTTTCATGGCTGCTAAGTAGTTGGAAGGTAAAATGAAGAATTCATAGTGCCCAGATTGTTGAGCTAAACATGATTTTAGATCCGTTCAAACTCGAGCCACTGTCCACGTAATTATAAAATTCTGAAATTTCAGCTGCTCTTTTCTGATCATGAGCAAAGTTGTCTTGCTCAATTTCCGCAAAAAGTCACATGATGTTTTTTTGTAATATCACAATCATGACACCTTGTAGTTCCTACAAGTCCTCTGAAACCAGTGCTCTATGGAATCATGTTTTCTATCAAGCATAATCTTCAATAGATCCTCCTACAGACCATGGTAACCATGTTGAAACCTCTGTCCTTAATAGAAGAAACTGATAAATTGATGTCAACAGAAGCCCAAATTTCTTTTTATCTCATGAAGATGTTTTGTTTCTTTCAATGTAAACCAAAAATTCATTTGCGCCTAGAAAAGAAGTCAGATTTCCTACATATTTATGCTTTCCCTTGATATCTCTAGCAGGGTGGGTTTTGTTGATTATACCGAGTTCAAATTTGATGCTGTTCTCTCTGAAAAGGCAACACAAGCTGACGTTTATGAAGTTGCTGCACAGCCCATTGTTTTGGTGAGATTTACACCCTTTTCCTTATTAATGCTAATTTTATGTGCATTTTCAGTTGTATCTCTCACAGTTTTTTCTGCTCACATAGGACGTATTAGAAGGCTACAATGGCACGATCATGGCATATGGACAAACTGGAGCCGGGAAGACATATACACTTTCTGATGTCGTAATCAATGAAGAAAGTGAATCAAGGATTGAAGGTGTACATCTAATATAGTCTATACACTATGCCTGAATTCCATGTGAAAAATTGGTTCACATTCTGTCATCTTAGCTTTAGTAATTTTATTCATTGATTTTGTTGAGGCTTTAAATCTTTTATTTATCAGTGATGTTAAGATGACTAATTGTTGTCGGTGAGTTGTTCATTGATTGTCCAGCACAGATTCAAACAGTTGGAATCAAAGCTGGACATGTGTATGAACATAATATATTGTTAACATTGAGTCAATAATAGTGCAACTTGATATTATGTGAAATTCTTCCCCCTTGGGATACAGTCATCCTGGGAGAAGGATCCATCTAGGTGTAATGGCATGAAACCATACACTTATCATACTCATACAATCATATTACTGTTGGGAAAATCTAACGTGGGAATTTAAAGCTCAAGTTTATTTATATTTGATTTAGTCTACCCTCTTCTCTTATTGCTTCTCTCATGCATAGAAAACTGGAATGTAGGACATTTATCCATAATAGCTTGACCAGGGTGACCATGTACGAGTTATCCATACATATCATAATGCCAAACCTCTGTACATACTAGTCAAGAAATCCAAAATCCAATTAGCTTTATGACATTTAGACTTGTATTTTATGTCTATCCAGGTATAATTCCCAGATCAGCAGCAAACATTTTTGAGTACACCTCAAATGATGCAGATCACGAGTATCGCATATCTATGTGCTATATCCAAATTTACCTTGAAATGGTAGATATTCTGTTTTATCCCGATTTAACTGAGTTCTCATAGGTTTAAGGTGTGTGTATGCTAAGGACGTAATGACGACAGATACAGGATCTTCTCAATCCAGAAAGTTCCAATCTTCATATTCGGGAAGACGAGAATGGAGGAATTTTCATTGCAGGTGTGCGTGAGGTAAATCATTCCAGTTTTATGTGCTTGTGGGTAAGCCATGTGTCTGCTTTCTAAATAAATTGATGTCTATTGCTGAACTTAGAACAGATTGAGATCAAATCGCTTGAAGATGTGGTGACCCTGCTAATGTTGGGTGATTGCAATCGTCAAATTGCGTTCACTAAATTGGTAACATCTTTGTGCCTTGTTTGTGCTCAATGAGGAGTCAGATCTGCTTTAATGGAGTTTTGCACATGCCTTTATATTTAGCTTTTATTTGTGTCCATGTGAAAGCAAAACATGGGGGGTCAAGCTGAGATATAATGTTAGACCCTCATTGATAAAATTGATTATATAAAGCCTGAGATCAGAACCTCCCATCATTTCATGTATTTTTGGAAGTTTTTAATCTTGGGATCTATTAATGTCCACAAGAACATGGTACAGAGTATTGTAATAATACTACATTCAATGATGAGATTGGTATGCTTTGAACATAGTATTATGGTGCTCTTTCCTTGGTCTTCTCCTGGACAGAATGCCATAATTTGCTATAACAGTCTGGTTTTGTGATTCTGTATACAATTGTCAACCATCAGTGTATGAGCCTTCTACTATGAATGGGTGGTGTATTAATCCTGAAGCATTTTTTGCAATGCAGAATGCTCATTCCTCTCGTAGCCATGCAATTGTCATTATAACAGTAGAAAAGAAGAGTGTAAGAAACAAGAAATCTACAAACATCCCATCAGATAAGAAGCAAACAACTAGAGGAATAGGAATAGGATCGTCAGAGAAGTGAGACGTTTTCATATATGTGTTCTAATAAATAAATGCTAGTTGAAAATCTCACTAAAATGATACCCATAATGTAGGATCCTCGTTGGAAAGCTGTTCCTCGTTGACCTTGCTGGTTCAGAACGTTTAAAGAAAAGTGGTATCTATTATAGCTTTAAATTTCTATATAACTATATGTTCATGATTATTTCCTTTATATGATAATGTATGTTTGGTCATCTTTAGGGTCAGAAGGCCTACGTGCAACAGAGGCCATGAGTGTCAACATGTCTCTTACTGCGCTTGGTATACAATTATGTACTTTCTAAACAATTCTCTCATTTTATTTCAAAAGGCGTTTCTAAAAAAGCTTATGTTGTAGGAAAATGTATTAGTGCTCGGGCACATCCATTAACTACACATATTCCATTTCGTGATTCAAAATTAACACGTCTGCTTCAGGAATCTTTAGGAGGTATTGTTGTATTTGATATTCTCTTTTTTAAGAATATGGTGTACGCATTCATAACCAGAAATTTACATCAAACTGCATTGAAATGTTTCTTGTGTAAAATATGTATTGATATCAGAATGCTTACCAAATTTCAAGATTATGCTCATTGTTTACAGTTCTTTAAAAGAGGTTGTTTATACATGTGTTTTTACCTATGCACACACAAATTGGTAGTCTCTTTTGATAGCGTTAAGCATGTACAGCTAATCCCATTCTAAGATCATGGGAGATGATGTGATGGGGACATAATTTCCGATTCTTTATCCTTTTGTGTCTTATTCTTGAAACTACTTATGTTATCAAGAATGTTATGTACATTAAGAAAGTTTGGCAAACCTTTAGGCTTCTTTTGAAGAAAAGAAATCAATATGATTTTTTTCTCTCTCCATATGCAGTTTTTTCCTTTGTCAAATGCTTTGTGTGTACTCAATAATGGAACACCAAGCATTATGTGTTTTCTTCTAGAACAGATCCTACAGAAATATTCCAACTCTGATCCGTTCGAGACATTAATCATGCATGACAGCAATTTGTTGCCAAGAATTGTACAGTGACCCAACTATTGCACAAATATCATTACTGTGTAGTATGTACCAATTCAAGGAAGGGCACCAAAATTGAGATCTAACTTTTACATCGAGCAATCTTAAATGATTGTGAATGAGAAAGAACCTGGGAAGTCTTTACCTAGAATAACAGAAGAGAAAAATAGAATTCTGTTGCACTGAGCAGAGTTGCAACCTTCACTTGAAAATATCGTATCACTAGAATATAAGGATAATTGGGAATTTCTGGATTTGAGTATTGCAATGTGCAGTTTTTTGATAACTTTTTTTTTAATATTGGATATCTGTATTATCAAACTGAAATTAAGTTTCCTTAAAATGCATGTCGTGTGCATGCACATACATTTATTTATCATTTGTATGACCAATTTCTTTCCATGATAACATATGCTTCATGTACAAAACTGTAATGTATTTTTGTAGATGTTTTTCTTGTATTTGGATTGGAATTCCTGGATTTAAGTATATCACCGTGTGGTTCCTTGAGGACTTCCTGCGAGTATTCGATATCTGTAGTATCAGATAAATGACCAAGCCTCCTGAAATGAAGTTTCATTAAAATGCATGTGGTGTGCATGCACATATGTTTTTCATTTGTATGATCAATTTCCCTCCATGATAAGGGCATTACATGCTTTATGTAAAAAAATGCAGCGATATTTTGCACCAGGAAACACAAAGACGTCACTAATCATCAATATAGCTCCATGCAGCGAATATATTCATGAAACACTTTCTTCTCTCCAGTTCGGTATGCGGGTAATGTGTTTTTCTATGATCTTAGTCTGCAGTATTAAAAATTTACATATAAGTTGTAACTCAATATCTATAATATACCAAGATACGGTCATACCAGGCTCTGAAAGTTGGATCGAGAGCAGTTCTGAATTTTGAGGAGGAATTCCGTGTTCTAAATGGTAATTGCCAAGAGGAACCTGAGATGACAGAAGTAATGCCAGTTGATGAGGTATGATATTAGAAGAAAACAGCAGATTACCCCTATATTTGCTGGGTATTTACCAGAGTACCTCTTTGTTGTACTTTTACTCTGCTTCATAACATAGGGTTATTTGGGTAAATACAGATTTTGTCTTCTTCCTTGTTATGTTTACTTAAATATATATGCTGATAATCAATGCCAGGATCTATGTTTTAATTATGATGATAGCTATCCAGGAATTGCACTAATATAGAGTCATATTTGAAAAAACAATGCTTGTTTATGTAGCTTTCCCCACCCCAAGAATACCATTGGACAAGCAGGGAGTGTCGGAAATCGGTATGGAATGATGATTCAGAGAAAGATCTTCATAGAAATAATAATGATTTTGAACATAAATCAAGCGAAACAGAAGCTAGGTAATATCCGAAAGATCTCGATGTATGCACGCTCAAATTTTGACTCTTAACTATCTTATATGTTTGAATTTTGCACAGTTACTTATGTGTTTTCTTTGGTATGACTAATTAGATATTTGGAAGTAAAAAATTTGAGAAAAACGATTAATGTAAAACCTCTCTCTTGAGACATTTCGTAGAACTATCTTTAGAGATTGGGAAGTAAAATAAAAACTGAGACATGTTTCTTTCAGGAGTAAACAATCAAAATCATGTCAAGAGGGTGGATCCCATCTCAATTCCAAGGATGTTAGTGTAAATTGCGTAGAGGTTATTCACGAATCATTTGTTATTGATTTTTTATCCTTATTGGAGATGCTCTTAACAATAGCTATGATATGAATGTAGGATGAGATTCATGATCTCCAAAGCCCCTACAAGAAACATTATGTAGATGAACTACAAAATGTATGATACTCGGCATATTCTCAAAGCAAGTACCTGGATATTTGTGTGGTAGCTAGATTTTGAAAATTGTGACATGGTAATAGATCTATGAATAGTCTTTAGCCCTCATAACTCATTGGATATTCACCAGAATACCATAAAACCTTAAAAACTTTGAACGAATACTCAAACTTCATAATTGACCAGAGTATACTCCTACTCTGTAGTTGAAAATTTTAATACACTTATTTACTACTATGAACTTGTTGGTTATTTACTAGAATACCTCGTAGCCTAAAAAACATTCCTGTACATTGCAGTACCCAACAAGTTAGGGGAGGGGTACTGGGTACTGATGTTTTTACATTGTTATTTCTAGAATGTGATTTTGTCTGAGATTAGAAAATTGTGCATGTATTTGACATGTTCTACTATACTTCAATTAATTTCTGGTGAAGGTAGATTAGATGATTTAAAATGATCTAATCCATCTTGATGTGTTTCTTGCTAACAGGAGAAGCGAAAAGTTGAGTTGGTTGCTGGGGCACAGCTTATGGCCAATTCAGCTGCAAGAGTACTGAAGTCTCTGAATATGATTGATGAGTTCTTTACGAAACTGTAGATCCTTAAGTTCTTAACATATCAAAGAGAGTCCCCTTCCTAGCGTTGTACATGATGATGATTGAGGTTCATTCTCTTATGTATGATATTAAAATCATATGTATACATCTCTCACTTCTTTGTAGCATCTGTCTTGAATGTTCATAAGATTGTTTTGATCCAAATCCTTTAAAGTTTTTAAATGTTGCAAGCATCTTATGCATGATACTATATTTATATGTATACATTCCTCACTTTTTTGTAGCATCTGTCCTGAATGTTTGTAAGGTTGTTTTGATCCAAATCCCTAAGATTTTGTAAGTCTCTCTTAAAAACATTGTTATGGTTCTTCAAAACTTGAGGTTTATAATACTAATTGATGGGGTTCAAAACTAGGACGATACTGTATCGTGCTATCATGGAGTATATATCTTCTTGTCTTGCTACATAGAGGCCTTGGGATGGATTAAGATGTTTGCCTAACATCCAAATGCAAGGAACTCAACTCTAGTGGTGGTCCATGAGGCTTAAGTCTTGATGTTTGTAGAATGAATGCAACATACTATTCATTCATCCATAAATGCAACAATATAGGATGTTTAGATTAATGTGATGCAACATCATGGAGTAGTGATATCGATTGGAATATGATTTGAAAGAATGTTGTTCATTCATGTTTAGCTATTATTTTGGATATTGTCACCCATCATACTTTATTGTTCATTCATGTTTAGTTACGACCTCAAAGTAAACAGGGTTTAACCTTTTTGTTGTAGCTGAATAATCATTTTGCTTGTTATTCCCTTAAATTTTGAATTTGGCGGCTCTTCAATTAGTGTTCAAACATCAAATGCCAAATTGAAGTACCTAAACTATATGAGGTCGTTGTTGGACTTGAGTAGCATTATTAGTAGTAATTACATATAAAACAATTGCATTGCCATCACTTATCTTCCTTGATTAAATGCGAAGATCTTCCACAATAGCAGAGAATGCTTTTAGTATTTCTCCTTCCTTTTCTTTTTCTCCCTCTTTGGATTGCCCAAGACTTCAAAAGAGTAATTACTCCATGCTCTTACAACTTGAACTTGTAACTTCCCACTGCTTTAGATATAGTGAAATCTTTTCATTTGTAGTAGACACCCTCTTACCAACAAAATGACATGGGCTATGTTTCCATATTTTGAGCTATATATTCCAAAAGATGGACGCAATAGTCTAAACGCTTGGAAGATAATCGAACAACAAGATGGAGCTATTGATAATTATTCTCTATAGGGAATTTCCGAGATGATCGATGTATATGATTTAGATACGGCGTTGCAGTCTTGAGAAGGATGTTTTGGTCAACATTACGATGAGTGTGAGAAGGGGGGGGAGAACGAGTCGGGTAAGCCGTGGATGGAGTCAATCAGATGGTGAGGATGGACAAGATATATATATATATGAAGTATATAATAGAGAGGTGAGGAAATTAGGTTTCGAACCCAAGACACAGTGCTTGTAGTTTTATCGACTTACCGCTAGGGTAAGGTAATTACGATAAAAAGAGAGAGAGAGAGAAGAACCATACTCCCTAGTGTGTGAAATTAAATGTAAAGGTTTGAACTCATGACGTTCTCTTGTGCTACGGAGTCTGCTCTCTCTTTCTCTTTCTCTCTCTCTCTCTCTCTGAGTACGTTGAAAGCTCAGCTTCCCTGCCTTTCGTTCTTCTTCTGATTCTGATCGATCCGATTCCAGACATGGCGGCCGAAAGCGCAGAGGCCGAACTCCCCGCAGACCTCGAACACCAGAAGCTCCTGGTATGCCCCCCTCCCCCACTTTTTCCTCTCTCTCTCTCTCTCTTTCTCTCTCTCTCTCTCTCAATCCCCTCCACTGATGTAGACTTCTCAAGATAGGTCTAGGTCATGGCAAACCATACAGTTGTGTACATATTCTCAGTCTTTGGGATGTATTCTTTAGCCTTTAAGTCGTTTGTGTCTTATTTTTGAGCATTTGCTGTTTGCCTACTTATAGCCATGTTCCTGCTTATATTCATATGACGTGAGGCTTTCAAGTTGTTTTTGACAACGTTTTTGGGAAAGAATTCTACGAATTTTTTTGGAAGAAGGAAGTTTTAGAGCATTTGGTTTGCTTGCTTATAGTCATGTTTGAGTGGATTTGAGTGTACTTTTTGTCTATGAAGGAGACGTTCCATTTACCTTTGCCTTTAATATGGGGAAGAGTCTCTCCAGAACTTGGAAGAGGATGCATGGTCTGTGTACTTGCTTCCTAAGGAAACAAACTGCTTCAGAGAGAAAAAATATTTGATCTACCAGGACTTTCAGAAACTCTGAGATTGGCTACTTGGTCATCTATATGTAAGATATTGGAATAGGGACCTTGGTTTGGCTTGTCATCAGGAAAGCATCCAACAACCAAATTCTCACAACTGGCAGGACTCAGTGGGTCAAGAGAAATTACATAAAATCTATTGAGGCTTCTTCTCTTATGATGTCTATTGACTTAAAAATAGAACTACAAAATTAAAATTTTAAATAATTAAATAACGAAAAACTGAAGATATATTGGCCGAGGTCTCTTCTTTGTCCCATTTAAACCAAAATCAGACACATTGGAAGACCTCAAAATTCAACAAGCAGCTGTGCAATGATTAAGTTTAGGATGAAATGTGGTATCAATTTTAGATAATTCAATAAGAGATTCGTTCATGTTCTAGTATCATTTCTTCTTGTATAGATTTAGATAATGCAGGTACAGATTTAAATATTCCAAGTATAACTCTGATGCGTCCTTCTCTTCTTCATTCAATACAGACTTTCTGTAAGCTTGCAATAGAATAATGTGGAATTTAATCTTGCAACAGAATAAAATAAAGTGCAATATATAAATATAAATGTTAAAATTTAATCTTTTTTTGGACTCTCATTTCATTGTTTCGTAAGGGACATGAAACAATTAATTTTGTTGCTTCTTGACGGTTTCCATTTCTGAAACAGTAGGCAACTAGTCTGGTTAAGGTAGTTTACTTCTTTAAGCTCAGGAACATACAAAATATCTTTAATCATAACATCTGATTTACCTGTACAGACATGGTAACTACTTTTACCCTCGGATTTGATGATCATACCATCTGTTTACAGAACAAAATATCTTTAATCGTAACATCTGATTTACCTGTACAGACATGGTAACTACTTTTACCCTCAGATGTGATGATCACACCATCTGCTTACAGATGTTGGAACCATTAGAGACATCTCTATTGTTGTTCGTATGATTTAGAGCATCACTATCTACGATCCATTCAATGAACTTAGAAGTACTTGTATTAGGATGAGTTACTTCTATTTTGAACTGTCATCCTCGAGAACTTCAATGGAAAAAAGGATTTCTATGGTCTTGCTTTCCACAGCTGATGAAGGTTCGATTTTCCAACTTGTTGACCTCTTTTCCTCTTGGAACAATTTGCAGCAATCTGCCCTTTGGTCTTGGTCTCTGTCTTTGGTCATATGAGTGCTATTTACCATTCATTTGATTGACTTGCAAGCTCTTGTATTAAGATGAGTTTCTTCCATTCTTAAATTGCCATCCTTGAGAATTTCGATGGAAAAATGACCACTTTAGTCTTGCTTTTCTCAATTGATGAAGCTTTAGTTTTTGAACCTTGTTGTCATTTTTGGAGCAGCAATATGCCATTTGTTTACATAATAATGAACACAAGTTGGAGCAGCAGTATACCTTTTTTTTTGCTCACAACAGTGAAGACAATTTGGAGCAGAAATATACCTTTTTTTGGCCACAATAATGAAAACAATGAAGTCCTTGTGACGATCCTATGGCTTGAACTCTTTTTGATTGAAAACTTGGATGATGTGCTTGTGACTTTTGAACAGTACTTCTTCTTGTTTTTGGTTTGGATGCACAAGCATCCTGACTGTCTTCATTCTTGAATACTTTCCTATCCTCCTTACCAAGGATCACGGCCACGAGAGACTCAAATGGTTGGAATGAAGTCCTTTATTATGATTGTCTTTTTACAAAGGACTTTTATGAATATGAGAGGTTAGCAAGTAGATGCAAAGACAATTGCTGCTATTCTATCTCTTAAAGAAACAAATTCAGCATTTTCTTATCAGTGATAGATTCATCTTGATGAATGTTTAGACCTTCAAATTGCATTTCTTTCACATCTGCGGGGGAGCTTCACGGAAACTGTTGTTCACAGTTTTTGCCACTGGTTTAATCTTTAGGAGAAACCATATGGCTTCTTTAAGAACAGGATGAGGACGGTCAGATCATTAATCATCTGATACATTACATTGATTTTGTATGTGGTTTAAAGTCAAGTGGAAATTGTGTATCAGAAGCTTCAATTGAGTTATATCCATGAGCACAATGCCACAGGATATTGGAGACTACAATTTAGACATGTCATAGAGATCTGGCTTTGCCACTTGCAATCCATGGAAGAAGCTGACCTGGACTTGGACCTATCAAAGATACTTTATGGCCCCTTCATGCATCCACTTGATACATTGCATTATGCACTTGATTGTTTGTAGTGGTTGGATGTACTTATCTGGTTTTGATGCACCTCGTAAGAGCTCTTGGCAATTGCATTCTAAGATATTGGATAACATATAAGAGAAATAAGCAAGAATTTGGAATGGAAGGGCCTTTAAAATCTTCTAGATGCAAGGAATGATGTAATGTATGGATTAAGGAACCTTTGAGTGAAAGACTAGAGGTGCAAGAGTCCGTAAACCGCCCCGATTTCTAAACACCTTGAGATGAGAGCATTCATGGCATGTGCAATAAAGCAAGAATGTGTAAAACATGATAATTCCAAGGACCTTGCGATGTTGTAATGTCGAGAGACACCCCCCTCTCCCCGGCAAAGAGGTTTGTAGGGAAATCACTAACAAGATAAGCGGGATAGGAACTTATAAATGGTTCCCCTTGATGATGATGAAACTGACCATTACTCATCTCGCTCTATTTGGTGGTTGGCCTTGTTACGTACACCATCACATCAAAGTCATAAAACTGAGATAATCCAAGTTTGAGCCTCGCCATGGCCTAGGCGGTGTTTCATGGATTGCAATCAATCTCTCTTGGATGTTAAAAAAATTATGCATGTATGATAAATTTGAGTCTCATTGATCGCACTTGGCCACTGGCATAGGGGACATTAAAAGTCTCTCTCTCTCTCTTTCTCATTCAGATGCATTGTTTGATTGATAAATAACATGTCCAAATGAAAATGAGGAAGGAAGAATGATAGAAGGTTGAGTGAGTGGTGGGGATGGCATCTCAGGGGTTGAATCGGACGGTGTCAATTGTATCTCTCTCTCTCTCTCTCACTCTATATCTATGGGTGTGTGTGAATTGGAAGTTAAAACGTTTTGCAATTCTGCCTGTCTACTTTTTTTGTCTTCTTCTTCTTCTTCCCCTCTCTCTGATCAATGACTGCTGGAAATGCAGCAAATCTCGCCGCAGAGTTCCAACACCAGAAGCTCAAGGTACCCTCTCTTGAAAGCTCCCCTCCCCTCCCTCTCTGAGTAAGAGATATCGAAAGCTTCCTTTCCTTCGTCATAAATCAGCTTCCATGCAATGTTTCCGTTGTCTTTGTTCTCTCCCTTCTTCCTGGTTCCTGGTTCCTGCTCCTCACTTCCCTGATAATTCATCCAAGGAGCCTTAAGAAAACACAAGGAAAAACCAACCTTCAGGCATTCATTGTATTGCCTCTGATTTATGGGAACACGATTCTATGTGTTACTGTGACATGTCGGAATCCCTATCTCCACATGGAATGGAAAACAAACCAAGATAGGTGTAGGTTTGATAACTCTTCCTGGCACACTAAAACTCAATATTGGGAAAATTACTGAAGCCAGTTGGTCAATCCAAAGTTGACTTCCGGACACCCATTGCTAAGAGCACACTTAGGGTTGCGCATGCTCACACATTGAAAATAGGAAATGAGCGTTAGCTGAATATTAGGCTAAAGAAGTAAATAAACTCATGGAACATCAAAACAATGGAATTTGGCAACAAGCTTTCCATTTTCATATCAGTGTTTACTTCTTTTAGATCTACCATTTTAAGATCCTCCCAGCTTCATTGGTAGAAAGACTTCTGTGTACATATATATTTGTTCGTTGAGGGTTACGATTATCCTGTTTCCATACCTGGCTTCCTCACTTGAGGCTTGCCAAAAAATCTATTTCTATGCCTAGGTAAATGGTGAAGGATGGTGATTTACGGAAGTGCTAGGCTAGTCTTCATGTTTATAATGGAGGCTTTCCTTTCAAAACAGGAAAGATCTATAAAAGCGTTTTGCGTTTTGAGTTTTTGTCTGTCTACTTCTTCTTCTTCTTCTTCTTCTGTCCGCTTCCTCTGTCTCTGATCAATCGACTGCAGAGATGATCGTTGGAAACGCAGCAGATATCTTCGCAGAGCTCCGATATCAGAAGCTCAAGGTACCTACCCTCTCTCGAAAGCTCCTCTCCCCTCCCTTTCTGAGATAGAGGTATCGAAAGCTTCCTTTTCTTTGTCATAAATCAGCTTCCATGCATGCAATGTATGTTTTCTTCATCTTTGCTCTCTCCTTTCTTCCTCATTCCTGCCCCTCACTTCCCTGATAGAAGAATTCAGAACTTCTTTTTATTGCCAGTGAGACGTTGTTCTCCTTTTTTGTTGTCTGTTGCTCCAAGTAAGTTTTCTTTTATTTTTTCTAATAAGAAACATATTCTTTAAATTCAGAATCGAACACTTAGCATTTTCTTTCACTCTTTGCCATTTGCTTCGTTTTATTTTTTGCTCTTTGATTCAGCCGCAGCCAAGAACCTCTTTTGCATTTTGTTTTTTCGTTTTCGTTTGTAATGATTGTGCTAGAGATTTGCTTTTTTCTTTCTCTGGGAAAAAGACCAAATCTACCTCTTGCTTTTTATACACATGTGTTTGTGCTTTGGATGCCAAAAGAAACATAACTGTTCTTGCTTTCGGCATTGAATCAGCCAATGTGGCACTTTATTTAGGACTTCCCATGTGTACATAGTTTTAATTCATGTCATGTTGCTGAAGGTAGTTAGAATTGTAGCTAGCAGAGAAGTTTTGGTCTTTACTACAATTGAGAAGGCAAATTCAACTTAATATAAACTGTTATGGAAATGCCTGAACCGATGAAATCAATTATGAGATTATTATATTCACTTGTGGGGGTTTTAGATCATGTTCTTGCACTGTCTTGCTTCCTTACCTGTGGCTTGCACAGAATTTGCTCTCAATTGAGGAAACTTGAGTCTCTGTGTCACTCACAGGAAGTTGTTTATTTTGTTTGTGCTGTAAACTATGATGGTGATGTGTACAAAATTTTGCCCTCAGAAAACAACTGAAGCTAAACAACTTGTACCGGATCCAACAGTCAATTCAGAAGAGAGTGGAAGTAAGTCTCGCAACATATATTTCTGCTCTTTTTTTTACAATCTTCTGGGTTTATGATGTATGGCATTGTGTGTGCATTCACTTTTTTTCTTGTGTACTCTTAGGAAGCTTTTTAAAGTGGATTCCATGAGATCTTGTCACTGAAGTTATAGATTAGTCATTCCAGCTTTCTTTCATCTCATTCATGGATGACTTTTGTGACTGATAAAAAAGGTTGAGGTAAGATGCCATTATAATAATATTGATAGACCCTGCCTTAGCTGGTAGTAATTTCAAAGTGACTGTTGAATTGTCAAATTTCTTATAGATATTGTACTTTTGTTGACCTAAAGAATGGTGCAGATTATCATGAATATGCCATATTATGCAAGAGAATTTCTCTTTTTGCTTTTAGTGTGCTATATAGTTGTGTTGTTAACTGAGTCTCAAGCCGTGTTGAGGTCAAGCTGTAGAAATAAGACCGCCAATAATCATATGGTTTGAATGAACTTTTGGGCTTCAGATGATTATCGTATGAAGTGCGAGTGAAGGAGAGATATGAAGATGGAATGATTATCTTCTATATAGGAAGCCCCGGAGGAGAGGTTTAAGGGTGGATGATTTTGGTGCAAGTCTACAATTGAAAGAGAGCTTTAAAGATGGGAAGCTTATCATTTATATAGGAATATGTACCTGGAGGATAACTTTAAGATGCGGTGATTAACATGCAGGTGGGAAGCGGGTGAGGCTTAAATAAGCATGTATATGAGGTAATATTTTAGTTGTCTGTCCAGAGATAATATTATATGGTGTATTATTGTGTAGAGTAAAAATCCTGCGAAGTCTTACATGTGGTGTTGTAGGATGATTATATGAGATAAGGGGAAGGTTAAGACTCAGTTGACATGGTATGATTATCTAATATAAGAGGAGGCTGAAGACTCAGTTAAGGTGTAAGTATTTGATAGGAGAGAAATTATTGCGTCTATTTTATTTTGCTTTCTTTAAGCTTTACTATAACATGATGGAAGAAAGCAAAGGATGTTCAATACTTGTACTTATGCTTTTCAGACAGATGATTCTGTTAATGTCTTAACAGTTTGTACTTCATCTGTATAAAAAATTCTAACATGGAAGAGTTACTGTAGGTTTATTTGTCAAAAGAAAAGGCAACAAGAATTTGAGAAAGCGTACAACAGCAGAAGAGGGAAATGATAACGACTCAACGTCTGCTATAATTCAGAAGTCAAAGTTTGGTAGAAAGGGTGATGGAGGTCTTGGATTTTCCTCGCATAACCCAGAGAAGGAGAAAGACAGCCAAGAGAAGAAAACCTTCTTTTATGAGTCATCAAGACAGATACAAACTCAGACTGATAGTAGAGCAACTGCCACGTTGGAGACTGAGACAGAATTTGACAAGGATGCCCGTGCAATTAGGGAAAGGGTATTAAAACAAGCAGACCAGGCTCTGAAGGGAAATAAATCTCAGGATGAGAAACTTTACAAAGGTATCCATGGTTATGTTGACCACAAAGCTGGGTTTAGAAGAGAACATACTATAGCAAGTGAGAAAGCTGGAGGTGCACATGGACCTCTTAGGTCTTCTGCCCACATCAGATGGTCAGTAAGATTTGATTATCAGCCAGATATATGCAAGGACTACAAGGAGACTGGGTACTGTGGATACGGAGATTCTTGTAAGTTTATGCATGATCGGGGAGATTATAAATCCGGTTGGCAGATGGATAGAGAATGGGATGAAAATGAGAAATTGAAGAAGGCTAGATTGGCAGCTGGATCAGCACAAGATGATGAAAATGTCAAGGACGATGAAGAAGAAGATGATGATGATCTGCCATTTGCTTGCTTTATCTGCCGCAAACCATTCAGGGATCCTGTTGTCACCGCTTGCAAACATTATTTCTGCGAGCATTGTGCATTAAGGGTATTTATTTCATATTTGATTTTTAAGTTTTTGAACAGTCAATGTAGTAATTGAGTGAATAAATATCTAAATGTATTCTTATTTGCAGCATCATTCAAGGAACAAACATTGTTTTGTTTGCAATAAGCCCACGAATGGAACATTTAACACTGCGTTCGAGATTCTCAAAAGGGATGCTACGGGCACTTCACAACCACCTGAAGAGTGATAAAATCTCCACAACTCAAGTATGATTTAAATCTCGAGGCATTCTGTGATGGAATGTGTAAAGCTTTGGATCCATTAAGATTTGAATATCATATTGAGGGTTTTTGTCTGAAAAATCTAATACATGTGTTCATGATTGTAGCTCATGAAAAACACAATTTGCTGCCTGTCGGTGGAGCAATATGATTCTGTGTTTTTCCCTTGTACTCTTATTGTAGCGAAATTTGCGGCAATGATCTCAGGTGATCATAGATTTTGTCACTCATATATCCCTCGTCAGAAGAATGAAGTTCCATAATGTATGAAACTCTATGTCCATAATATATGGTAGTTTGACAGAACCTAGCTTTATTTATCTGACCCAAATTCGTTTGTGAGTTGATAGATGTGTAGAAAGATTATGTCATGTAATTTCTTCTTTCTGATTTACCAACCCTAGCATGTGATGTCATGCAGAGCTTGCAACAGTATGACAATGTATTTGGATGTTGTGTCTTTTCATCGGTTGGATTCACATGGCGTGAATGGACATGCCAATATATTGTACATGCTCATTCTCTTCATATATACTTGTGAAAAACATCTATCTGAGAGAATGGTTTTTTTGGCCTTGGTTACTTGTGGAGCAAAAACATGACATGCACCAATATGTCAATCATATCATTAGTTGTCTGATCCGGTGTGTAGATTTTGCAACTGGTTTAAACTCTAGCAGAAAACATTTGGCTTCTTTAAGAATAGGATGAGGATGGGTGGATGGCGACATGGGTGGATGGCTTCTAGGAAATACCACATTTCATTGCAATGGGATATGTGTCGTGAAGATTATGCAACTGGAGAGTAATGCAATGAATATTCTAATTTTTCATATTTGACAAGTATTGTAAATGTGGCTTAATTGAATATATGCATATATATTTGATTTTTTGCATGTTTGAGATGTTGTCTCTTGGAGTGCTCTTCTTACAAGATATGGTAAACATGGTCTAGGTGAGCAAGTCTTGCATGGTTTTAAGAAAATGCAACAAGATGGTTTATCTTTAACTTTAGCAACATTAGTTGCTGGTTTCAGAGCGTGTACAATCTTAGAGGCATTAGATAAATGGACTGTACATGTAGAAATTGCTCAAGAAGGTGGCTCACTTGAAGAAGCTCATGGTGTTTTGCCTTGTGATGCTTGTGGAAACATGAGGGCACATAAAAAGGCCAAAGATTTCCATGATGAATCATGATGTTGTTATGAACAGTTTTGATACAAATTCCTTCATTGCAATATTTTAGTGGATCATGCATGCACTTCACAGTTACAACATATGGTAGCCGTTTAGGTCAATTTGAGCATACTTTACATATGCAACTCTTGAATATGGTAGTCTTTTAACATACACAACTCTAGAAATTTTGATTGGTGATGAAATCTTGAATATATGCTCTCTTCTGAATATATGTGGTCTTTTGAATACATGTGGACTGGTGGTTGGAATATATGTTATTTGATTTCTGCACATAATAAATGGAGCAAGAATAAATGGCACTAGTGTCTTAAAGATATGTTAGGGTAAATCTGAGATAGCAAAGCTGGACTAAGATGTATGTATGTATGTGGAATGGATTACATTGCTTCCAATAATGTAAGTATATGAAATTGTGGTAGCTTTTGAAAACTCTAGTAGCATTTGAAGATAAAACCGTGACTTGCAACATAATTCAGATTCTTGAACAACTCATCAACACATCTGGTAAATCACTCATGCATATACATATATGTATCACTCAAGCATTGATGTAATTTTGTTAAGAGTATGTCATGCTCATCTAGAGAGGTTGCACTGCAAAACGTAGAACCAACAATATAGATGAATGCACAATAAACTAGAGGCTAGGTTTGAAGATTCATTGGCTCAAGTAGACGTGACAGAGGTAGGACACAATGGGGTTAAGACGTGACAAAGGCAAGACATACCAAGGTTAGACGTGATAGCGGCATGACAAATTGGGGATAGACATGATAGAGGCAAGACAAACATGGGTTAGATGTGACAAAGGCTAGATACAATGGAGTTAGGAATGGGTGCATGCTTTTTGTGGATAATGATCCGGATGGTGTAGATTTAATGGATTATTGAAGCCATTCCCACATTGTCCGTGACCGCGATTCCCTCACCAAGACTATTTTAATATTTGGTTGCAAACAAACTCGTACGCCCATCCTTACTTTATCTTGATTTACGTGTGTTCATCCCATGTTACCTACATATCCAATCCCAATGAAGTTTTGGTGAGGTTGGAATGTGTTTTCGAAGGGTGGCTCTCTGTGTATGTACAACATTGTTTAAATTGGACCAAGTTTAATGATGCTTGCTACTATATCTATCTTTTATACTACTTTCACTGTGATCTATAATTTAGCCATGCTTTGAATTGATATTTGAAAGTTCAAATCCTACGATTAATGGTTCTATAAAAAAATGGAGCTTCCTAAGGAGAATGTTCATGTTTCAAAAGATCCAGAATTTATTGACTTGAAGAATAGTGTGAGGAGCTTGACTACGTTGATTCTAAGTTCACTTCAAGTTGTACACTCCTCACAACACATCAAATTACAAGATTTAAATTTGTTGGCCATAATGAGGTCGTGGATTTTGATTGTCGCCCTTTTAACTAAGATTAAGAAAAATTTGTTTCTAAACCACCCAAGGGTGATTAATAGGCAATATTTGATTAAAGAAATCCTTGTCGTGATAAATTCAAGCACTTTGATATCTTCCAAGACAACAAATATTATGATATGTGCATCAAGACAGCTTGGAAGAAAACCATGATGTCTTGGTAAATTGGGACAATGTTTTCAAAGAATGGTTCTCCATATATGTACAACATTTTTTAAATTGGACTAGGTTTGACGATTCTTACTGCTATATCTATCTTTTGTACAACTTTCATGATGATCCATAATTTAGCCATGGGTTTGAAATTGATATTTGAAACTTGGTTTTACGCCATGTTGGTTAAGGTGAACATAATCTCTTTTTGCATCTTAGCAACCTTCGTTTCTGATTTAGAAGGGTTGGATTCATGGACCTTCAAGTGAATGGTTGGAAAGGCAAGAGTTTGTAAACAACCCCAATTTCTAAGCACCTTGAGATGAGAGCTTTCATGGCATTTACAATAAAGAAGAGAACATGTAAAACATCGGAATTCGAAGGACCTTGACCTTGAAATGTTGTAATGAAGAGAAACACGCTCCTCTCCCCAATTAGGAGGTTTATATGGAAATCATGTAAGGTAAGTGGGATGGGAACCCATAAATGATGGCCCTTGATACTTTGATGAAAGACATGTATTGGAGGTTATACTACAACAATTTGTTGTTTGGAAGGGGACAAGGTCTTGTCTTTGATATCTTCTTTCATAGTTTGGGTATTGTGGAAGGCTAGATGTAAATGTGTATGTAAGAAAGTCAAACAGGATGCGGTTGAGTTATTCAAGGAGATATGGTTAATGCTCCTACATACTCAGTAAGAGGTCAATATGACACAATAACTGGTGAGCCTGATGCTGTGATTCGTAAACAAAAATAATTTCGAGAAATTTGGAAAAAGGCAGAGGTCTTCACTTCTTTTGGAGGAGAATAAAGTGGAGATTTGCTCCTCCAAGATGGCTTTTTCCGGCCTCCTTGTCTTGGAAGGACCATACATGAGGGCTTTTGATACTCGACATGTTGGTTGATGTGGGTATGAGAGTTATAATAAATTACTCTACGAATTCGTTGTACACTTTGGGCATCTTTCCATTAGTACTAAGGTGAATCTTTATTTATTTATTTTTAAAAAGAAAAAAAAAATGATGACCCTTGATAATGATCAATAGAGAATGAGAGACTAACCATTACTCATGTCTCTCTATTTCGTGGTTGGCTTGGTGATGTACATCGTCGCGTCAAAGTCATTAAACCAAGAGAAACCAAGTTTGAACCTCACCATGGCCTAGGCAGTGTTCCATAGATTGGAATCGATCTCTTGCGGACGTTTAAAAGAGATGTATATATATCATAAATTTGAGACTCTCATAGATCGACCATGGTAAGCCAATCAAGAAGGGGTCTTCTTCTTCTTCTTCTTCTTCTTCTTCTTCTTGCAATTACCTTATCCTAGTGGTAAGTTATTAGACGAGTAATCTTTAAGAGGCGTTGGGTTCGAGAGTTCCAATTGGGCTATCTTCTATATATATATCTCTCGTATTCAAGTGCAGCATACCCCTGGAAGTTCATCTATTTACCAGAATGCCTCTGGAAGTTCTAAATTTACCAAACTACCCCTATGATAAATAGAGCTAGTTCGGGTCCATTTCTTTCATTTTTGGTAAATAGGGCTTGTAGATTTGAGTGTATAATTACTTTATAAAGTGTAATTTTTTGGACATAGGGGTAGTTTGGTAAATTTGAAACTTCCAGGGCATCCCATACTTTTCCCTTGATTCTATCATATGTTTGAATGAAAGAGAGGAAGGAAGAAGGAGAGAAGGGTGAGCGAGCGGTGGGGATGGGAAGTCAGGGGTTGAATCGGACGGTCAAGATTGAACCTCTATATATAGATATATCATACATATATATACATACATATGTGTGTGTGTGTGAATGTAAAGCGTTTTGCGTTTTGCGTTTTGCGTTTTTGCCTGTCTATTTCTTCTTCTTCTTCGTCTTCGTCTTCTTCTTCTGCCGTCCGCTTCCTCCGTCTCTGATCGATCATCGACTGCAGAGATGACCGTCGGAAACGCAGCAGATATCTCCGCAGATATCTCCGCAGAGCTCCGATATCAGACGCTCATGGTACCTACCCTCTCTCCAAAACTCCTTTCTTCCCCTCCCTCTCTGAGATAGATTTATCGAAAGCTCCCTTTTCTTCCTCAATACTTCAGCTTCCATGCATGCAATGTATGTTTCCTTCGTCTTTGTTCTCTCCTTTCGACCTGGTTCCTGCCCCTCACTTCCACGATAGAAGAATTTAGAACTTCTTTTTATTGCCCGCGAGACTTTGCTCCCCCTTTTTTTTTTGTTGTCTTGTCTCTCCAAGTAAGTTTTCTTTTATAACAAGAATCATATTCTTTTTCAGAATCGAACACTTAGCATTTTCTTTCACTCTTTTGCCATTTGCTCTTTGATTCTAGCCGCGGCCAACAAC
Organism: Azolla caroliniana; assembly: GCF_043228905.1. Lineage (NCBI taxonomy): Eukaryota > Viridiplantae > Streptophyta > Polypodiopsida > Salviniales > Salviniaceae > Azolla > Azolla caroliniana. The sequence goes on along the minus strand of NW_028230441.1, from coordinate 7,805,652 downwards.
CTCTTTTGCATTTTCTTGTTTCGTTTTTGTTTGTAATGATTCTGCTAGATATTTGCTTTTCTCTTTCTCTGGGAAAAAGACCGAATCTGCCTCTTGCTTTTTATGCACAGGTGTTTGTGTTTTGGATGTCAAACGAAACATAACTGTTTTTGCTTTCGGCATTAAATCAGCCAACGTGGCACCTTATTTAGGACTTCCCATGTGTACACAGTTTTAATTCATCTCATGTTGCTGAAGGTAGTTAGAATTGTATCTAGCAGAGAATTTTTGGTCTTTACTACAATTGAGAAGGCAAATTCGACTTAATATAGACTGTTATGGAAATGCCTGAACCGATGAAATCAATTATGAGATTATTATATTCACTTGTGGGGGTTTTAGATCATGTTCTTGCACTATCTTGCTTCCTTACCTGTGGCTTGCACAGAATTTGCTCTCAATTGAAGAAACTTGAGTCTCTCTGTCACTCACAGGAAATTGTTTGAAATTTTAATCAATTGATCAAGCTACTTAAAACTGATAAACCCATTCTATACCATTTCCGTTGCATAATTACACAGACTTCTAATGACTTCTTAATCTATTTACACAAATTTAGAAACAGTAGAGTTTACTTGGAATCTTTAAATCTGTAATTGCCTTGTACTGATTGTTATGGTATTAGACCATGATATCATCTTTTATGGTATTAAACCATTATGATATTTAAACAGGTATGGTGTTAGACCATGAAAGAATTTGAAGTATCTAAATTCGATACTACATTTCACCCGAATAAAATGGAGTAACTTTTTCATGACTGTTTGTTTAATTTTGTAGTTCTATTTTTACGTCAAATTATAAAACTTTTGAGAAAAGATGCCTCAATAATCATTTAACATCATTTTTCTTGATCCTCTTGAGTCTCACTTGTCAAAGCATCTGTATGTTCGGATCTCTCCTGATGACAATATATATTTGAGCAATGCATACAAACAGGTATATGTAATATATATCTGTACATAGACATGTTAAGACAAATGTGTGTGTGGATTTTTGAATTCAGAAGTGTGCATTGTGTCTTTGAAAAACTACCAATATATGCTTGGTAAAAGTTAGATTCCCAAATTTTATGAAGATTTAAATTTTTGTCCTTAATATGAGTGTTAGATTTATGAAATTAGAATCATGATTTTCTAAGTGCGCTTCTCATTCAAAAGCTTCGGAATAAAATAATATTGAATGTCCATAAATGAAGTTACCATTAAAAGGAGGTAATATCTCACTGTTATTTATTGGATCCTGCAGATGCTCTTTGAATTATCAAAACCCGATGGATTCAAGAGTCTGGCATCAGACACTCACATAGTTTTTGGGGAAGCAAAAATTGAAGATTTAAGCTTTCAGCTACAAACACAAGCTGCTAAGCAAATCAAGGCACCTGATCTTGCACATGAAATCACAAGAACAATAGAACCATCAGGTGATTTGGAGCTAGAAGAAGATGAAGAGGTAGATGAATCTGGTATAGAACCAAAGGATATTGAACTTGTTATGACACAAGCTCGTGTTTCACGATCTAAAGCTGTTTTAGCTTTGCGATCAGCGAACAGAGATATAGTTTCTGCCATCATGGAGCTCACTGATTAAAGAAAAACCTAAATTTTTTAGCTTATTTGGTAGCTGATGCATTTGGCTAACTATTTATTTTGTTTTAGGCTAATTCTTTATATTCTGATGGCATATAAATTTTGTGCTTTTATAGTGGACAAGGAAGAAAATATATAGGTTTGATCACTTAAAAATCCCTCTTTTACTTTACTCTTGAGTTTTGGTAGGCATACAAAACAGACACAAGATTGTTGATTTGGTAGATTTTGGTAATTTGTAACGCTCAGAATTTTGTTCTACTAATTTCGATATGTTCATTGTCATGATATTTACTTCACTTCATTCTATTGAGTATTGTAATGTGTTACTTATGCTCTGGTTTCTTCATGGATATGACCTTATGGAAGTATTCTTAATTGATGTTTAAACTGAAATCGTCACTAACAATGGCTAACTGCCAAAGGAATGGGTAAATAACACCCACCAGTAATGCGGCATGACAATCTACAAGAGATGCTAAAATTTAAATGACAAAGAAACTCTGTTTTTAGGCGTAAGCTCTTATATTGTATGGCGAGAGTTTGAAGCATTGGATAAAGGGTTTTCCTTGTCTTTCATTGATACAAATGCATGCACTGTCAATCCTTAGAATCCTTTACATATGACCAGTTTGGCATGCCAATGTGATAACCATTCACAAAATTAAGAACCTTCATCATCATGAACATCAATTTTCCTAAAGGCAGATTTTTTTGTATGTAGAAGCTATATCCACCATGATGAATGCTACCAAATTGTCATGAACTTTTCAAATTACTTGAATACACATTAAAGAATATATTACAAGAACTGAAATGGAAGGCTTGATTTCAAGTCTTGATATTTAGTACAAAGATTTATACAAAATACTAGATTATTTCACAATAATTGAAGCGGAGGAAATATAAACAACATAAGAATCTTGTCTATATAATATAAACATGTTGCTAATATACTTTGTTTGAATATTCTCTCCACTTTAAAGTCTTAATAAAAGGCTAATGTTAACTACAAGTTGCTTGTGTGGGTAGTCACTAACCTTAACAATATATATTAGTGCGACACTAAATTGTCAGACTCTAATTGATGCCGTTCCGCTAGTTTCAAAACCGAAAATTGCTTTAGGGTTGGGGTTGGCTTAGTTTCAAAATAGAATTGTATTGGTTTCGTAGTTTGTCATTGATCAAGTTTGAAACTATGATTTTAACTGTTTAAATGAATTGTAGAGTCATTTGACATTATGTTTTATTAGCTTTAAGAACCTCTTGTGAGTTATAATTGTTGGGTTCTTCCCTCCTACATGGAGGAAGAGGTCCAAATATTTCATTGGGTCTATGTTTTTTTTAGCCACATTAGTATGTGGATGTGTATGTGTATGTTGTAATGGGTCCAAATTAGTATGTAAAGGGCTCGTTTAAAGTTTCTACTTATACTAGGTTTTTTCTTAGGGGTAATAAGGGGTTTTTTAGAAACATAACCCTTATTATTATTACTATTTCTGTTTTTTGAGAATATACTAAAAAGAACATGCAGTAAGAAAGAAAAGAGAGAGAGAGGGATAGAAGATAGATGCAGAGTAGCCAACTATTCTTGCCTCAATCGATGACCAAACGACCTCCGATCGTGGCCAAAGTTTAATGACTTGTTCCTGATACTATCTTCTTCAAATCCAACAATTCGGATTATTGTTTTTTGATCTCTCTATCTTCATAGATTCTACTCTGATCAGATTTTATGAATTTGTGAAATTTGCCACTATATGTGATGATTTGTAGAGATTTGTTGATCCAAAGACTTACCTTGAAGATTGTAAAGTCTCTAGTTATGAACTACAGATGAAAACCTGTTGTACCCACTGGATTAATGTTTATTAGTGGAATTTTGGTGCCGTTGTAAACAGTCCCGTGGTTTTTCCCCACATCGGGGTTTGCCACGTAAATCTCGTGTCTCTTTGATCTTGTTAGTGTTCAAGTGTGGAGTTTATTGCCAAATTGCTGTCAAGATTAGTTTTGGTTTTGATTACTGTCTTCTATTTTACAACACAAGTGGGGAAAAGATTTGTTAGCTTTAGTGTGGACGAGTGAGTGGTATTGTCTTGTGCTTCCCCAACAATAATGATTTACTTAACCATATTTTTGGAATTGTTGGCTAGTTTACTAGAGGAGAATGTGAAGCCAGTTGTTTAGGAACAACTTTTCATTGTGCATGATCTTAAATTAGATATGTAACATATTTTTTAATTGAAACTAACATCAACTTACAACATTTGAGGTTTAAACTTTAAAGCACAAGATTTTAAAACACCACCCTTATATGGCTAAAATATAAGTTTTTCAAATTGGTAGGGATATTTGAAGAAGTCTTGAATATGATATGCATATAAAATCAATGCTTTCACGTTGTATTGTAGCAATGTTGTCTTGTTCAAACTAGATTTGTTTCAAGATCCTAAAACTAACATCATAGAAAAAATAGGGGTTTGAAGTGTAGATCATGCAAATGGAAATTTTAATGCAAAAGAAAACAAGCCATCAACATCCTTTATCATTGTGTGGTTTTAAGATGTTTTTGCATTGAAACTTGGATGACCCAATAAGGACCTAGGTTTGAGCCATTGCCATGCAAGATATATGATCAACAAACAAGTTAGTTAAAAAACTTCCTTTTCTATGAAAGATTTCAAACAAGAGAAAATCGATCAAAGGTACAATAACTGAGCAAAAATGGTGACAATGCAAAAAGTCGGTGTTCAAACAATCTACAAGAATGTAATATTGTAGTCTTTGTTCCCTTTGTATGGAATTCCAATTGAGTACTAGAGCCAACATAAATATAGAGCGGTTTTTAGCATCTCTTGCATGAAGCAATCTATTTGTTACTTCCAAGGGCACATACAAGTTACTACATACATGTATATATATGTGTACAAAATGAATGTTTAATCATGTATATAAGAGTAATTTGCAAGAACAAATAGAAAAATATCAGCACAATAAACTCGGTATGCCTAAAAGAATGTGTGAAAGGTTTATTTGTTGTATCTTTCTTTCATGCAATGTAGTGCCGTGTAGCATGTCTCAATCCTTCCAATTCAGGGATAGAATATGATGCAAAGGCTTCATATCCTTTCAAATAAAAATTGAAGAATGATCATAACATATTGTGGTCTTCATCTTTAGTTGAATAACAATAAGTGTATGCTTAAGTGCCACGCAATTGTTAGTTAGGTTATCTTAGAATTGCATTAAGAACAAAGCAAGTGTGAAATACTCAAAAAGTGGAGTTGCAAGTAGGCCATGATTGGATGAATTACGAATGTGAAAATAAGAACAATAAAGTTGTTGGCACGTTCCAAGAGACATTAAAAATGGGAAGTAAGAAACTTTACCACATACATGATGGTCCAAGGAAGGAATTGACTTTGTACGTACATACCAAAAAATCATAGTTAATAGCCTCAAGTCCAATCAGAGGATGCGCATTGAACACACTTCGAATGGTAGCAAGTGAGCCATGTGCAACAAAAATGTTAGAAGGCTCTTACGGAATGCATCTTGTTGAGGGGAGAGGGAGGAATTCACCGTCCAAATGGAGGTGGGCAAACCGATGCAAACATTGAGGGCAATGGGGGGGGCAAATGAGGATATGTGTGAAAATGTGAACCCCCTCACGAATGGTATTGGCATTTGAACCTCCGTACACTCATCCACACTATGCCGTCCAATAAACTATTCTCATAAAGTCTCTCTCTTCGATGAATTTGCCAACTTGCATATCTCTCTCTCTCTCTCTCTCTCTCTCTCTCTCTCTCTCTCTCTCTTGATATATATATATATATATATATATATATATGAATTGTTTCAATATGTTCTCTCTCTCAAGCAAAGCCATTGAGTATCTATAATATCTTTCTCAAGCAAGTTCTCAAACTCTTCTAACTTACTCTCTCTACACATGAAAGATTCTCGACCTTCTAGTTATATTTATCTCAATAACAGACTCTGCCTAACCAACAACTACCACACTTCTAACCATGAAAATTGCTCGTCTTACATGCATTCATTTGCCTCAAATATATTGTACTTACATGGTAAAAATGTGTAGAGTTGATTTCATAACGCAACTTCAAAACCTAGGTTGTGTGATCGAGTGCGTAGGAGTGTTAGGGCTCTACGAGAGTTAATACGCATGTTAGTAATGTGTGTGTATGTGTGTGTGTGTGTGTGTGTGAGAGAGAGAGAGAGAGAGAGAGGCAAGGGGAGATGGATCATCGATGTTCCAATGCTTGTGTGTTTCCCATGGACAATGGTGTCTCGATTTGAATAGTAAGCATAATATAAATTGTAGCTAATGATGCCTTACTACAAAATGTTGACATTTTACCATAGATTTTTGTTGATATACAATGGTGCTTAATTGGAGATTATGGAAGCAAGCGTACTTCGATATTTTTTAAACTAAACAAGTATACATTTGCAATGTATGTATATGTGATCATATTTTGGTAATTTTTGCCTTCAAGTTTAATAGTATTCATTTAGTTAAGACATAGGTTTGGTGCTCGTTTTTTTAAGGACCAATAATGTGATTGTTTCACTTCGGATTGTTAGTTTAGAATCTTCATTTCTTTTTCTCTTCGAGGACAAGCAAGAAAATTTACATGAGAAATTTAACGTTGTGTATTGATATCATGCCAAACTAGAAGAATATTGCCATGTCTATACATATATCCTTCTTGTTTTTCACCAAGAAATCATCCTTGCCAAGTGACCAATATGTCTTCATTCATATAATTGATATAAGCTTGGATCCTATTATCTATATCCAAACTCAAACGCCTATTAAAAGCCACATTACTTTTAGGACACTTTCTTAGTAGATAACTCTTTATAACATCCTTATAATATAGAAACGCCTGTGTGTTTTCTTTATTTACAAATCGAGATGAGCTCAATATCTCTTGACTTGTTTCTTATAAATGTTGTCTTGCGAAATTGCATGAAATCGTAGCGTTTTTACTGAGCCTTATGAGATCATGCCAAAATAGACTCAAATGAGCACAAATTTGAAAAACTAACAATTGAAGGTATGTCTTGTATTCTATACTTTATACCCATTTTTTAACATCCCAATTAAAGCAATTGTATAGGTCTCTACTTAAATATTTACAAGGTAAATCGTTTATGTTTCTTTCTCTCCCTCGCATCTAATCCAATCCTCACTATTACCTATGCATTTATCGAAATATAATGAGTTCACCTTGAAATTTCATTCCTCATTCAAGTAGCTATCTAACCACATTAAAAAAACATGTTCCCCTTTTAGCTTGACAAGGAATTATAAATTACCCATCTATTCGTTTTTCGAGACATTGGTGACATTAACTATGACCATTCACACATCTCGCTAGGTCGTGAGAAATATGTAAATCTAGTACTAAAAAAATATGTAGTGCAGTATCATCAATGCATGAATCACGCTCGTTTTCCCAAACAAGTGTCACACCGTTTCTATAGAAAAGTAAATTTCAAACAAGCTTAATTTAAATGATTTTTTCAAAGTAAGTGTCATGCCATCCTTCAAATGATATAAACAACCATCTATGTCTTACTATAGACGATTCATCATGTAATTTATTTTCTACTTCATTCTACCCCAAGCACTGAAGGTACATCATGTGCATGTATTACAAGGGTTATACATGTTGATTAGACTAATGAATTTTCCATTACTAATATGCTAATGATTTTATTTCAACTATTCATGTGTTAATGATTTGAAGTGCTAAAACATAGTATTCCAAGGTCAAGTTTTGTAACTCGATGGAAGTCATGAAAAAGGGTAGTGTGAAATTAGACATAAACTTGGTGTATTTGGTTTGTTAGCTCGTGTATTAAATTGACTTATATGTAACATTGCATATGTACCTCCATTAAATATGTTAAGAATGTTAAGGTGAAGTGATAAATTTAATCTCTTGGCATCTCCCTCTCAAAGTCCTCGACCTTCAAACTAGTACAATCAAGCACTATTACATGAATGCATATCCATTAGTGGATGGCTTCAGGTTTTCGATCTACAAAACATGAACCAATACGTATGCGCACTAAAGTTTCCTATAATAATATTTGTTGAATACTATCCACATGTGTACCATGTTGGGACAAGGATTCCTTGATTTATGCACATATTTGCAATGGGCATGTTTATGACAATGAGTTACATCTGACCATGCACTTAAAAATTTGAGATGTAATGATTCAATGCCTCGATCCATGGATAATCTTTATCAATATTTAAATCTAGTTATAATTATCTCATGTTGTGTCCTTCCCACAACTTTTACAATTCCAAATGTGGTTAGATAGCCCAAAAATGATCATCATTGAAATCCTCCTAATACTTTCATTCAATAAAAGTCAATGAAGAAACAACGATCACATTATGAGTTGATAGTGTTTTTCTTTTTTAAGGAATAACATTATTCTAACGATTGACAAAAAAAGAAAGATTCATATCATGTGAGTTCATTGAGAGTGTCATAGATATCGTGAAGGTTAGGTGAATTATCCTCTGTAAATAAAACATACATTCACTCAAACTATCTCGAGAAACTTTCAACTTAACATTGTAAATCTTTAATGGACTGTTTAATGTTGTGTATCCATAGTTTCTAGCATGAGTGAGGATGCTTAACTATTAGAATGCAATAAAATTTAAAATATGTTGTTAACAAACAAAAAAGTAAGAAAAAGCAGCTTTTTACTATTTTAACTTGTTTGCACATTGAAGAAAATAATCAAATCGAAAACATCATTACAAAGATCCTCACAAAAATTATAGGGTTGAAGAACACCATATCAATCATTGATGTTAGAATTCTAGTCTTTCTTGGGTGTATCCATGCAACTGCTGTAATTGTCCCTTCTACAAAGTCCTATCTTTGGTCTTAGGATTATTGTACACCATTGCACATAAAAAGTTGTAAGCTTCTGGGTAGACAAGTTCAAGTTGTAGCCTTCGGCCGTTTTTTCTTAATACTATTGAAGAAAATCTTTGAAGAGAAAAATAAATAAATAACTGTTGTAATTGTTCCTACATGAGATGAAGGATTTTGTTCATTTGGCATGACATACACCATCAGCTCATCAGACATTTCTCTCTTGAAAAGTTTTTACAAGTGTTTTTCATTATATACATATACCAAAGTCTTCTAATAGACTCTATCCAAGATGCTCATGGTTTTTCTTTGTGTCCATTGAAGGTCATGCATGCATCCATGCCAATCAATCTCTCTGCAAGGATATACTTTGCTTGCGGGTTTTCGTATTGTAAAAAAATAAGATTATCATTAGTTCTACAGCAGGTGTTCCGAGCTCAATAACCTAAAAAAATCAAACTTTCAAACTCCAGATTTATATACAAATTGGCAAGGGAGTTTCAAAACATAATTTACCATTACACTATAATTCACCACTATCCTGATATGCTCTCAAGCTGACAGGCACATGGTTCTAAAAGCATAAATTTTGAAAGAAAATCTAAAAACCTCTTGGGCTATTGGAAGATTTTAGGCTTTGCCATATTCCCAAGATGTCTTAACGACGGATGTGAGCAACAGCTTTAGGAATGGACGCAATTCCTCCCTGATGATATCACAGTAAAGGAACGAAATTTCCTACTCATTCTTTGTCAAAAGATCACCCAATGTGGCCCCTAGCCTCTACATCAGGTAGCCTTCATCCCTGGAATAAAATTGAAATCCTTGGTCCAACAATTTGCCTGTTTTTTAAGTAGAGATTTGTTGTTGATACATTAAAAATAAAGTGTTAGCACGGCAACCCATATGAAATCCAATCAGAAACAGTAGAATCTTGGATTCATAATCGTCCAACACTATTACGCAACCTTCATCCTGGAGTGGAACTGTGAAGTCCTTTTGCCACATCATGTGCCTCTTTTTAGGACTTAAGCACAATCCATTCAGTCTCCACATTGCAAAAGCACATTTTCCATGCTCAAAAACATGAAGACATCTCAAAGCTTGAGCCATGATCATATATTTATCTGTTTTGGATATAATTGAAATGAGCATATGCCAGTTAACAGATGATTCACACACAACATCTATGGTTTCATCTTGAAATTTACTGATAGAGCATCAATGGCCAATTTTTCCTTGTGTCCACATTCGGCATCCTTCTTTCCACCATTCAATAATGTTCTGTAGCACCTACTAGAACTCAAGAAAATCCCTCCCTCATTATATTTGAAAGGCAATTCCGTTGATATTCAATGTTCACACATGCACATTTTTGTTCTCATAATTCTCAGGGGAAAATGAATGAGCATTTCCAATGCCATCCACCCATGAACTATTTCCTTGGCTCTTACAAGGAGCATATTTCATTCTCATGGCTTCAATTTTCTCTGCATCCTCTTGCATACCCGATGACGCAAACATATTAGCCATCAGCACATAAGCTGAAGTACAACTACCGTCTAGTTGCACTATCTGATCAAAGCATAACCTCCCAAGCTTTACATTTCCCCATTTTCTACATGCACCCAAAATACCCAACCAAACTGAAATATCATCACAAGATGGCATCACCTTAATCATTGACACTGCTTTGTCAAAGTCCCCTGCAAATCCAAAAGCCTCTACCAAGCAAGTATGATGCTCTAATGTTGGAGTAATACCGTACTTTTTAGTCATATCGTTAAAAAGAAGTTGAGCTTCATCCAATAGCCCAGAGTGACCACAGGCACATAGAACACATTGGAATGTACCATCATCTGGAAAGAGGCCATCATTTTGCATCTTCTCAAAGCAACTCAATGCTTCATAGCCATGCCCTTGTTGGGTATATCCAGAAATTAGTGCATTCCAAGAGACTACATTCCGAGTTGGAAGCTCTTCAAGCACTTCTCGAGCCTTTTCTAACATACCACATTTAGCATACATATCAATCAAAGCAGTGGCGAGCACAATGTCCTTTTGTAACAAGCCCCTACTCACAACCTCTTCATGAATTTGTTTACCCTTCTGTATGGCTCCTACACTACCACATACTTTCAAGATACAAATGAAGGTGACAACATCTGGAGAGAGACCCTCATTTAGCATCTGATCGAAGCAATTCAATGCATCATAACCTTTTTCTTGTTGGGCATACCCTGTGATCAATGCATTCCATGAGACTATATCACGGGTAGGAAGATCTTCAAGCACTTGTTGTGCTTTTGCAAGCATACCACATTTTCCATACATATCCACCAAACCAGTTCCAAGAACAATATCCTTCTCTAGAAATTTTCTACTCAAAATCTCATTGTGAATTTGTTTACCCTTGTCTATAGCTCCAATACTACCACAGGCCTTTAAGATGCAAATGAAGGTGACCACATCTCCAGGAAAACCTTCACTTTGCATCCGTTCAAAACAATTCAATGCCTGAATACCTTGTCCTTTTTTAATATACCCCGTAATCAATGCATTCCATGATATAGCATTCCGATCATGAAGCTCGTCCAACAGTTGCTGCGCTTTAGAAAACATACCACACTTGGCATACATGTCCACCAAAGCATTAGCTAGAACAAGGTTCTTCTCTAGCAAACCCATTCTAATAATCTTCTCATGCACTTGTTCGCCTTTCTCTATGGATCCAATGTGGCCGCAAACTTTCAACATGCAATTGAAAGTTATTGAATCCGGAGAGAATCCCTCCTTTTGCATCTTTTCATAGCAATTCAATGCTTCATTACCCTGCCCCTGTTGAACATACCCCACAATGAGGGCGTTCCAAGAAACTGCGTCTCTAACCGGAAGTTCTTCCAACACTGTTTTTGCTTTTTCAACCATACCAAACTTTATATACATGTCTACTAAAGCATTGCCAAGCATAACACTCTTCTTGAGCAAACCTTTAATCAAAATTTCTTCATGAATTTGTATACCTTTATCTATATTACATGTCTTACCACATGCTTTCAAGATGCAAATATACGTTACATCAACAGGTGAAAAACCCTCGCTTTGCATCATTTCATAACAATGTAATGCTTCATGACCCTGACCATGTTTGACATATCCGGAAATGAGTGTATTCCATGTGACCACATCTCGAAAATGAAGCTTTTCAAGCACTTCTTGTGCTTTTGCAAGCATACCACATGTCGCATACATGTTAATTAAAGTACTTGCTAGATAAACACTCTTTCCAAGTAATCCATTTTTCACAACATCAGCATGAAGCCTGATACCTTTGTGAAGATCTTTTTTCTTCGCACAATCCTTGAGCAATGACACAAATGCAAAATCTTCCCTACATATTTTCATGGATTCCAATCACTTATTTTCATATTACCCTGTCTTTTTTCATTAACACCATTAGTTATGTGTGAATATCCTTCTATTTTGGAGAATCCTTGAATATAACGAAATGAAAGCAAAATCTTTCCTACACGTTTTCACCGAGATTAGTTTTACTTTCGTTTGACCTAACCGTGTCATGCAGTTCAATGATACATTTGTAAAAAAACCTTCATCTTTGCACAATCCCTTTAATAATGAAGCAAAGGCAAAATCCAACTTACAGTATTTCAGGGAACCTTTGATCACTTCTTCAGATGCATCAGCTCTTTGCAAAGCCTAACTGGTCCACGGTAGCAGAGAACAGAGTATATGTGATGTACATAATAATACATGCATACACATGCATGTGTATGTATGTATAATGTATATGTATACAGTATAAGTACATACATGAAGCAAGCTTGTTACAATAACCTCATATTTGAGGCTATGGCCCGGATGTAGCAATGAAATGGACTAGGAGGAAAGTCTTGTGGCCTCCACAATTGTCCAACTTGACCTATCTCACCATAGTGTGACAGTATTTCCCGAGGTCCCGGCCGATCCTCGTACTGCAATGAAAAAGTTACATGTAAGACTTCCGGCACTTGTATTTTCTAAGGCTCGTGCTTCCAATATATGTGGTGAAGGCCCACTCGATACAATGGTGATTGTGCTTCGATAGCCCGTAGGTACATGGTAGGGAATGGAACACATTTTCTCCTGCCAACCAATCTAATCTATAGCCTACCTCCATGCATGTGGGTCACACATAACCACTCTAACTCAAGCCTAGGGACATCCTATTCCGATTGTACCACATCCATGGAGACCCCCCTTTATAACAATCCATGCCTTGGCACATTTCACATGCGCGTTTGCATCATTTGCGTAAATTGAACACCTTTGGTCCTCACGACACTACACGCTGCTTTTTCTTGGTAAGGTCACGAATGTTTTTGAAAATTATTTTTGCCTTCGTCTAATCGTGTAGAACTTTGTTCATTTCATTGTCCACTCCCTTTTGGAACAATGATTTACTTAGTGTGTTATAGATCTACATGACAATTGGTTTGACTTGACACAAAACCTCACTTGATCCAATAGTTGTAGCCATGGAAATTTAAAGTTCTATGGTATAACCATATTTCCTATGTTCTCTAGTAGCTAAAGTAAGGCACTTGAAAGTTGAACTTGAGTTGTCTTGCCATGGAGTGGACTTTTTGAAGCTCTACTTACATGAATTCATAGCCTCCCTATCAATTCTTGCTAAAATCTAGCGCTCTCGTCTTTATCAAAATGACATCAAATGGATGAAAAGTTGATGCATTTGACACTCAAGTCCATGATGAGACTTAAAACATCTACATTTCATGTAGTCACTTATATTTTATGATTGTAATTTCAATTTCGAAATCCTAAATCAAATACCATTTAATATTGCATTGCTTCTAGTGAATATCTTTGAGATGGAAAGAGAAGCAGTGCTCACTTTGGTCTACAACTTCAGGAATTTTCCTTAATCAATGTAGTTTCCTAAAGACCTTAACTTTTTATATGACCCAATAAATGTTGTAACTTTTTAGGAGAGGAGGAAACTTGACTTAATTTGTTGTTGCATGTACAAGAATTTGGTGGTAATCTGGCAAGATGGTTGATGGGGAAAGAGGAAGCATAGTTGTTGACTTTACAGCCACGAATGTGGAAAGTGGTTCCCTTGAAAAACCAAAGAACGTAGTTTATCGCCTTCAAAGCCGAGATGTACAGGTTGAAGAAATATTGAATGGCTCATAACTATGACTTGAGAGGGTTTGTTTCCGAATAGAGCTACTTTCGTTGTTGCCTATGGATATGGATACCTTGCAATGTTTCTAGGGAATAGATTGTAATTGTTGGACTGTTTTCTCTATGTCGGAGTACATAGATTTGTTTCCTTAACTGTTGTCTACACAAGACGGGCTTCGGAAAAAATACTTTGTATGATGTAACTGTTATGAACTTTCTTTATAATGGAAGGATAATTTTTTTTGAAAAAAAATAAATTTAGATTGAAGAGCAAACATGTTCTTTGGCTCCAAAAAACATTGCGTCTCTTATTGAAAGCAACAACTAACTAGCATTCTAAGCAAATGCTAAAAAAGGACATACAAGATGCCAAACATGATAGCTCAACTTAGACAACATGGAATTTTTTGAAATTCTACTAATGTTAAAATTTAACTCCCATTATATATAAAAAAAAAAGTAACCCATGAAGCATTTACAGTCACTATTAAATATACGTGGAATTTCAAGGGCTTACCATGAATAATTTTCGAAATGACAAGTTGAATTGAATTTGACATAGGTGAGAATGTCTTCTACAAAATCCTTAGAGCATAAAGACACTTTACAAACCAAAGGGATTAGCAAATGTGCCATTCCCATTTTATGGAACATTTGAAATCACGTGTAAAATTAGTAATGTAGCTTATGCAATAAACCTAGAAAATAATTGACTAATATGTCTCATATCTCAAATGCAAACAAAATATACAAAAAATAATGTCAAAGTTTGATGATGATGATTTGGTAGACGTCATTGCGACTCCTTTGGTACTTCATGCGGTAGACAATATCCTTTAATATTCAGAATTGGCATTTGTGATTATATGTCAGGGTAATGGTCCCGCATCAAGTTTGCTTGAATGGGAGGAATGCTCATATTTTCAAGAGAAAAATATTTAAAAAATGGATGGGCAACCCAAAGTTCATAAATGACTTTTGTATCTGAATACCATTCTATCTAATAGCCAAATTTTAAGAACCAAATATACTAAAACAAGCTAGTACTACTCTATTATAAGCATTGTGCTTGCTATGATGGTAGGCTATATGCATACAATCTTATGGGTAGAAGACCAACACTCGTACTGAGTTGACTATTGTTGCCACTTGACTGGGACAAATCTATGCATCTTTAGACCCAAATCCTTATGTCGTTAACTACAAAGAGGTATGTGCCTAGAACCTTATAGCTACATTGAACTTTGTAAATGAAATATGGAAACTCATTACATCTCACTTTAATTAGGAGTATTGATGTCCCGACCACTCTCAAGCGTTGTGAACCTCAACCTCAGCCTTAATAACTCCATCAATCCTTTACATTTGACTTTGAATTCCTTTTGTTTTTGTAAAAAAGATGTTGATTGTATGTGAAAAAACACTATATTTGATACATCTTTTATCTCTAATTGAAGACTACGATATCATAAGGATCCATATGGGTTCATGTACACCTACGAAACAATTTGGCTTAGGGGCCAACACACGATTTGAACATGGTGGGGGGCCAAAACATATGTTTGGACCTCCTCATGTGACAATAACCTCAATTTTTCCAACATAGAAAACTGCAAAATCAAACAAACTTTCAAACACCTTATATATCTTTGCACTCTTGCTCGAAAATGCAATGTCCTCTCTATTTATAGCCAAAAACACAAAATCAAAGCCTTCAATCTCAATTCCTTTATTTTCGTAAGAGTAACATCACTCACATAAAATCCGCTTATGCATCCAAATTCACACCTATTCAATATTGGCACAACAATCACATACCCATTCAAAAGGTTAATCTATCCTATGAAATGATCTTTCTCCACCCAATAGCTACATTCACAACTTTTTATCTTTTCATTTCTTTTTCTAAAGAAAACCCCTTCCAGCAGTTATAAAATTTTATAGATGAGAATGTTATATACAAATCCCAAAAGGGACGCGATAGTTCCATCTTATATGGAAGCCCATTGACTCAAAAAAGGGAGAGGACGAACATGATTGTTGGATTAAGGGTAATCGTTGTCTTTCGACTCCATCAGATCTGTCTCTGAGGCCATCATATTGGCTCTTTAGAGTGGCTATAACTTCCCTCCATATCTCCTGCAATAACATTGTTTCATGCACAGTTTGATTGGAAAAAACCCGTCTACACCGTTGTTTCCAGAGAATCCAAAGAGCTATTGGGCTGACCAATTCCAACACGACTTGAGCTTTGGCATTAATAGGAGTTGAGTGGATATTGTGGATGATGGAAAAAAAAATCCCTTCTACCATTATCACCAGTGTCATCCCCTCATGTTCGTACTTGTCAATTAGGGCCTGCCATGATAACCAACATACATTCCCTCACTTGATTGTGCCTTGCATTTGGCATAATTGCAATAAGCGGCCAACCCCCCGCTGTATTCGATGAGTCTCTAGGTACTCCCACAAAGCATGTCGGATTGACTCTGTCACATTTGGGCATGCCACACAATTAGGAGATCTATTAAATATTGACACAACAATCAAACACCCATTAAATTGGTTAACATGTCCTAAGAAATTATATTTCTCTACTCGAACGTCCAACAAACTATGTAATTCTTACCGTGAATTTTTCCCTGTATTCCATTGAATTTTGAAGTTTCCCATGCCACACAATTAGGATAGCTATTAAATATTGACACAACAATCAAACACCCATTAAATTGGTTAACATGTCCTAAGAAATTATATTTCTCTACACGAACGTCCAACAAACCATGTAATTCTTACCGTGGATTTTTCCCTGTATCCCATTGAATTTTGAAGTTTCCATTTGAATGAAAAAGTGGAAAATCTACTCATAACATTTAAGCATTCTAAATCAAAATTTACCCATGCTAAGAAACGCAAACTAAACGTATTTTCCAAATTCAAGTCTAAGTGTCACGACTCACAAAACCAATTCATTATTTTAAAAAAAGATAGCCGATGATGAAATGCATTCCTTAAAAATAAAGTGAAAATGGGTGCATGTTATGTTTAGATGTACACTTTGTTGGGTTCACATCATACATGTCTCACCCTTTTGTATTTTACTTCTAACGACTAGCCACCGCACCTTTAGGTTTATTTTAAGTTATTTTATGTGGAGCCTATATTAAGAAGAGTTGTAAATGCACTTCTCTTTCTAACAAATCATTGGTTATCGCTTTCTCCAAGATGCGGTTGTTTATCCTTTCTCAACGACTACAATATAATCAATAATTTGTGAAATTAACGTAATCTCATAATGAATCATATCCGGACAACAAATGCACACTTGGTGCTTCAAAATTCCCTCCCCGCTCTAAAATGCATTTGATGACCACGTCTATGATGTCGTGGGTGAAGTTAATAACTCAAGGTCATGTTTGATGTCTCTCTACATTTTATGTGATGATTGATGAGACGTTATCTTATGTTTATTCATTAACTTGAAGCAATTTAAACGCATCGATGTCACGATGCTTCGTAATAATTTCCTTCGCCTTACCAAAGAGGGGCATGCACTTGCATCGATATCCACAGGTTGTCATAGTGAGGTGACATATATTCTATACAAATGATTCAATAGTACATGTCACAACTGATCCAAATGTTTCCCCCAATAAATCAATGATAATTAATCCATGCCTTTCAATAATCCAACAATCAGTTTGATACTTTGCAAATAAATTTGTTCCTTTCATATGCAATTTATATGTTTCTACTTTAAAAGGTGGATGTGTTGTGAGGATATATTGATTTGTATGCTAGTTCATATATCAAATGATTAATTTGATTCAAATTATCCTCATAACATCAATTCAAATAATGAAATTCACATCTGAACAAACATTTTTAGAAGGCTCATCCATAATGAGAATTTTATTCGAATTCCAGTATAATGATTGATTTAGATTTTGGACATGACAACATGTTGCTTTGAGTTCCTAAAACATTATATATCATAATTGTAATTTATTGTAGTATGTTCCACCATGAGGATGGGAATCTTTTGCCAATTGAAATGAGGACTCAATTATGGGTAAGTTGGTGATAATCCCTCTTGTAGACCCCTTTTATCCCAATTTCGTAAGTTTTAATCCCTTTGGGGCTATTTGAACTGAATTTCGAGCTTTCGTGTAGGTTTTCTCAAAACTTAAGCAGCATGTATATATGCATTGTACAGAAAATCTCTCTCTCTCTCTCTCTCTCTCTCTCTCTCTCTCACACACACACACACACACACATGCATGCATGCATGCGTACATATGTACATACATACACAAATATACCAATTTCAACGAACAACACATAAATGTCGCCAACACCCCTCATATTGCAGTTAATATTACCAGTGCCACTCATTGATTTTGAAATATCTCATCAAAACCTTGGGTGTGAAACTAAATGTTTTTTTGAAACATCTCTACATACCTGAGTATGAAAAACAACCATTAACATTAATACCACCCTTCGTAGTTTAAGAATTTTTGTTGTATGCCCATAGGTAAAGAATTGATGGTTTTCTTATATACCCTGACATATGTTTGGGAGAAAAATGAAGAGATTTCCGAAATATCTACCACAAATTGAACTAAACGCCCTTGGATGAAAAACTAAAGGTTTTTGAAATATCATGAAACACCTTTAGATGGAAAGCTAAAAGTTTTTTTGAAACTGGGCGAGAAACTAGTGGGTTTTCAAATATGAGTTAATATAAATGATTATGAGGTGATATTTCTCAAAATGACTAGGGGTACAATTTATATTATCTTACTCCTATGGGGTTTTTTTAGTTGCAAGGGTACATACCGATATTTCTCAAAATGATGAGGGTGGTTGTTCATATTGCTTCTATTGTGTGTGTGTGTGTGTGTGTGTGTGTGTGTGTTTAGGGGGTGGTGGGGTATTGTGAATATGTGATATAAGAGGGATATTGTTGATATTGTGCACGATATATGATATATGCGAGAGTACTCCTAACAATACTCAAAAGTTACTATTGATATTGCCGTGAAATACAAGGCATAGTATTGATATAATGCAATAAGGAAAACAAGGTTATACTATCAATAATGTGATCACCTATATAATTTTAGGCAATAAACTTAACATTACTTTTCGACCAAAGATATTTTTTGAGACCACAATAGCGTAAATGTTGACATTACCACGTAAAACAAGGGGTGTTATCAATTACTTTGTGTATGAATCATGTTAAAAGTATATGGTTTGGCATTGCCACGTCACACACTTGTTCTATAAAATAAAGATGAGTATGGTTAAAATGTTGTACGAGTACATTAAAAGGTTGGTAAAAAAAACCTTGCATTAGAGAAGAGAAAAAATCAATAAAAGATGTTTAGGATTCAGAGCCCGGAACAATTGTTTAACCTAACAATGTTTCGTTGAACTTTGACCTCCTACTTTTTATTAAAACATTTTCGTTATCATTGAAAAGGAAGTGCGATTATATTAACAAAAAGAGTAGATTTAGAAAACAATCATTAAAAAAACTGATACCGCCACATTGTTTCGTAATGTGAATTTGGGTTCGCACTAAACCCTAGAACATTGTTGGAGTGCTTGCTTTGCATCGAGTTGGTCGCCGTGAAAGAGGAAAAGAAAACATATATACTATTCAAAAAAACATTTCGATCCACCAATGGTAAAGTTTTTCATTCCTTCACTCACTTTACATTGATCATTAACCACATTTTTAAATAACTTGATTGAACCTCATAAAGTCATGATATACTTGACATCTATCAGAGTGATTTCTAAATATTTCTAATGTCATTGCTAAAAGTTGGATCAAATTTCACACAATAACAATATAAAGTATAGAATTAGAACATTATCGTAGAAGTTTGGCCAAACATGACCATACGTACAATTACCAAACTAATTTAAGCTTAACCAATGAACTATGCCATGTGATTCTGATCAACGTAGCAAGCATTAATTCAATGTTGTTAACAATTATAGAAGCCCAATTGAGCTAAAAGATTACGATTGTTCAAGGGGACAAGGTTTTTGGATGTTTCCATTTGAAAGTGGCCATTTCATTGTTGATTTTGAGGAAAAACGTTAAAGTTGGTAGCAATAATTCCCTATAGATCGGATTCTCATGATTCTCTTTAGTTTTTTCCAGCACTAAAACTTCATTTCTTATAACTTACCCCAATAATATATGTAACCATGTTTGTGTGAATGTGTATACCTATCTATGCACTTATCTACGTACATAGGCAATTTACATGGTGTACACATGTATGAGCATATTCACATAGAGACACATATAACAATTATAATATGTACATACCTATAAACATAGTAAATTTTCCAACAAAAACGAGCAAAAAAAGACAATGTTAAAGTTGGTTGGATTGGCAACTAAAAATGTTGCTTGTTTACTTTACCTAGATCCTTATAAAGCCAAATTTCTCGGTAGTTTGTGCATGAAGTTTGCAAAACCTTCCGTTGTATTAAAACAAAGGTCCATAATGATCTCTCATAGGAATGCATGCTACAGTTAGTACTTAAACTCCATGCAAGCTGACATGATTGACATGCTATAGTTGGAGATGAATCTTTGTTAATGGTGACCCAACCTCACGTTTGGCACCAACTCAGGCACGTAATCTTTTCATATGGTCTCCTAAGACAAATTTGCAAAACCATCTCTTTGTGTGCTCATTGCTTTACTTATTTTATACTAAGTTTGACAATGGTTGCACATGTTACTTATCACATTGGATGATGTTTAAGGCAAAAGCAATTGCCATATATGCCATTCACTAGTGTTTTGGCATCCTAAGAACAACTCCTCAAGGATGTGATAGAACTTCATATTGTTATTATCCAAAGTATTTACAAGTCATTGTATAAGACACGATAGGTACAAGATAAGATAATTCAAGACTTTTGTTTTATGACATCTAACTCATTGGTTCATCAGGGTGCCTCCCCAATAATATAAGAAACTGACATTTGTCAATGTTCAAACCTACTTTCATGCCTAATACTTCTCCTAAGACTTGTACTGATGGCGATTCTGATTGTGCATGACTCTCAACATGCTATAAATTTTGATAACCTTTTGCCATAATTTGAGGGTGATTAACCATGCACAAGTAGGTTGACCCATATCTTATTCTAACAAAACTTTCCACATCGAAAATCAATCTGATGTTGTTCATTCGCTCATAGCTTGTGTTATGATCAAAGGTCACATATTTATAACAATACTACTTTCGTAACCTTTTCAACACATTTTGAACATTAATTATCAAAATAAGATAAGTGTCCAAGTAGGATGAGCCTCAACTCATATGTCATTGAGTGGATAAAAGATAAGAATGCGTAGATCATCGTCTTCTTTTCCTTTACAAACAAGATATGATTTTCATTCCTAGAAATCATGAAAACGTTGAGCTACATGATGTGACATTAAAAAAGATTCAATCTATCTCGACAATTATACAAACATTGTTTCGCTAGATTAAATATGTTTCCCCCCAACCCCCCCCCATCTCTCTCTCTCTCTCTCTCTCTCTCTCTCTCTCTCATACGAAGAAGCAAAAAAACTCTTCATTACTATTGTCTCTTTTACATCAATGGGATTTCTTTATATAAGTCACTACTCTCATTCCATTTTGCTCCATTTCTCGAGAGGAAAGTTGTGTAAAGAAAAAAAAACCCTACATTTCTCGAAGCTCCTCGATTCATGAGATAGGATACCACCAATATTTTAACAATAAACTACTCTATATTGTGGTTCATACTCTACTAACCCATATGCTCGTTTAATTGTATTATAAAGGCCCATGGGCCCCCATGATACATAAACAAATTATTATATTGATCTTGTTCAGTCATCCTTTGACCTGTTGTACTTTAACCTTGCATGATTTTACATGATTTCATTTCCTAGCTAGTAAGATTTTGAACTAAATCCAAGTTACTTAGGTGAACTTCTTCTTTCATTTCTTGTAGTGTGTTAATTACGATGTTGTCTACATATGTTCTTGATTACTAAGTTTAGAAGGTGCCCAATGTGAGCATTGAAAAGTAATAATGCAATGCTAGATTTCATGGTCTGATTGTAAGTTAACTTAATAGTCATAGTAAATGCCATACCCATGATTAGAAGGGAACTTATAATAAAGAACATGGAGCCTTTTGAATAAACTTAAATAGTTACAAACTTACATGTGTAAAAAAAACAAATATAATATGTAGTAATTACGAACACCTAGGAACATAATGTATTGTTGAAAGTGAAACGTAGTGAAGTTATGTATTGCTATTATTCATTAGAATTGTCTTAGGTATAGTATTGGTTTTTATGTTGATCTTTAGATTTCTCCACGTTGCATGGTTGCAAAATTCCTGAACTATACATACATGAGAGTTCTATTATTTCTGCCCCCAACTTATGTAATTCAAATTCATTTTTTTGTATGTGTTTAACACTTTCAAATTCAAAGAGTTCTAGAACATATGGTATCTATATATGGGGAAAGAGAGAGGATGAAAAACAATTTTAGAGACATAGAGGGACAAATGCATATAGATGGGTTGTTTGCATGGCTAACGATCTCGTTGTTACATGCAATAACATGAAGAGAAAAACATTGAAACATGGGGGGGGCAAATGGGTAACATGTTGGTAGACCATGTAGAGAGACAAACAACATGCACAATTCTAAATTGTTCCTAACCACCAACATGATGTACTAAAATTTAGACTGTTGCTTGAATGCTATATCTTGTTATGACCATAATGTGCCTAAACACAAGTCATGTTGTATATTTTCTAAAAATCTAGATTAGATTAGTACATCATAATATTCGCTTGAACATGAGCCAAGATGTACTAGTACATTTGAATTGTCTCAATATGTAGTTTGAGAATGAATTTTTGGTGGGCATGCACAATATAGTCAAATGTGATAATAGTAAATGTTGAACTCTCTTGTACAACGTGAAATGTTACATTAGTCTTCACACGATTACTTTTGAAATTGGGGCCTGATTCAACATAATGAACATGGAGTAGTGATACACGTCATCTAAGTATGCTGTATTATATTGGCATTAACTTCAAGTGGACAGTAAGCAAAATAGGTTAGTGTGGCAAAGTGTTGGTATTTAAGGCTCTCCTTTGGGGCATAAGGTTGTGATATGATTGAAATTTTTACTCTAGATAATTTTCATACACATTTGGACCACCAAAATGGTTAGCCCTTTGAGAAAGTAGTTTGCTAAAACAACTTTGTAGCATCGACGTTGGCATATTTTGAATGATTGCCCCTTACAAAAAATTGTGTGACAACTTTCGGTAACCGGCATTTGCATGCTTGTCATTCAAGACACAACATTAACAGATCAAAGATGGCAAAACAGTACCTATGGAGACTCCTAGGCTCAATGTTACGCCGAGTTATGTAAAGGGGGTGGGTGATTACCACAATTGAGCAAACAATATATATAGTATTCACCACACGAGCCAATTTGTATGATGATAGTGATATATTAGATCTGTACGGGTGCCGCAAGTAGCAGTTCGTGCTTTGGCCCCACGAGATGTCGACCATCTAGCTCATTGTGGCTATTCGCAAGAATATCAAACGTGTTCGGCCCACATTAAATAAAGTTCTTTTCTTCGTCTGTCTGCTTCTAAATTCCGGGGTCGAATGTCTTCCGTTATGTGACGCGGACGAGTGCCACATGATATACAATGCCAAATAACAAGAACAAGCGGGGCGTCACAGGAGAGCAAATGGAGTCCGTGTGTTACGGGTGTGTATCTATGACAAACAAGATAAAAAGGAAGTACTAGGATATTTATATGTGTGTGTGTGTGTGTGTGTGTGTGTGTATGTAATATGTATATATACATATACATACATATATATGTGTGTACATAACTATAGACATATGTACACACATATATATGTATGTATATGTATATGGATAAGAGTTTCGGTGCCTTTTGTATGGTATGGTATGGTATGGTATGTATGCATTTTATGTGTATGTATATGTATATGTGTATCATGTATGTATGGTATGTATGCATGAAATTAAACAAATCCTTATTTTTGTATGAGTGCCCCCACGTACGGATGGGCACACATGACGAGGAAACAAATACTTAATATTTTATTTTTTAACTAAAATGGATCGTCCTTCACTCTTCTTTCTTTCTTTCTTCTTCTTCTTCTTCGTTTCTGTATTTGTTTTTTTTTCTTCTTTTGGTTCTTAGTTAAGTTTTATTTTTTGTGTGATTTTACTTCCTTCTTCTAGTTTTACTCTTCTTCCCTTAACAAATCAAGCAATCAATCAATCAATGGCTTCTTCTTCTTCTTCTCCCTCTTCTTCTTCTTCTTCTTCTTCTTCTTCTTCTTCTTCTTCTTCTTCTTCTTCTTCTTCTTCTCCTGCTTCGCCTATGCCTGCCATACTATTATAATTTTCATTAAGGCCCCCCCCCCCCCTCCAACTCACTACTGATCCATGGGCTCTAACCATCATCATCACCACAATTGGCTCGGTTTACTCTCCCCTGCACTCCCACCTGTTAATCATAATGACCTCCACCATGATACATCCTCATTGCTCATCACTACCAACCCTGTTAACCCTAACCCTAACCCTAACCCTAATAGCATGCCCGCGTCTCCTGCTACCCAATTCCTCGCTCACCATGCTCATTATCAGCAGCGTCCTGACCCGACGACGATGAATCATCATCATCATCATCATCATCCTCATCATCCTCATCATCCCCATCACGAAGCCGCCATGACTATGAATCATCATCACCATCACCATCACCATCATCAGAATAGCAGCAACATTAGCTCCGATACTGAGAATCACGCCCATTCCAATAGCACGCATGATACTCCTCCTATTACTACTACTACTACTACTACTACAGTTGCAATGGGGGGAGATTATGTTGTAAATCATGGCTCTCGCCTTCTTCACACCAGTAGTAGTTGCCTTGATCCCGAGTCCAGGATTTCCGTTAATCCGTTATTATTGCCGTCCCAGGCTGCTTCTGCTGCTCCGCCAGCAGGTAAAATTTTTCTTTCTTTTTAAAATTTTTATTTATTTATTACCATGATAGCTTTCCAAACAAAACTGCAGACCACGGCAGCCACATTTTCAGAAGATTTAATGAAACGGGACTCACTCACCCATTAGAGCTAATAATAATAATAAAAGCTACGGTGTACCATTAGAAGATTTAATGGAACAGATTCAGCAAGTCAGGAATGAATTAATCAACATTTCCTCAACAAATACTAACTTGAAGTGTAATCGAGTTGTTCTATATATATATATATATATATCAATATATCTGCATGTAAATATTAGATTTCAGTGGGGGTGGATCCAAATCAGGCTAATTTACATCATCAGAATGCGTAACTTAATTAAGTTGAAACAGCATCCTATTTTATTATAATTTTGTTTTCTTGTCTTTCCATCCGATTATCTGCTGCTAGCAGCTGCAGAGCAATGGGATGAAACTGCAGCTATGGCGAAGGATTCTGAGCATTCACAGAGAGATGAGGGGGAGCAGGAAGAGGAGGAGGAGGAGGAGATGAAGAATCTGGCGGCAGCAGAGATGGCGGGTACCTCATCATCAGGCATGAAGCTGCAGCAGCATCAGTACACGAATCAGGCTCTGCAGGAGCAGAAGACATCGCCCCGGTTCAGGCATCAGGTAGCATCTGCGAAATCCTCCTCCTCCTCCTCCTCCCAGGAGATCAAAGGCCATGGATTCATGCCCAAGCTCGAGGATTTCCTCGGAGCCCAAGCTGCAGACACATCCAAATCATCATACCACACCATGAATCCTGCACCTCCTGCTCCTGCTTCCTCCCATTCCTGCAAAGAATACCCCAGCTTCAAGAACCGCAACATGCTCTTCTCCAACGCCATTAAACCTGCACACATTTCCTTACAGCATCATCATCATCATCATCATCATCATGACGATGATGAGAACGATAATCACAACGTATTGTATCAACAGGCTCAGAATGCGAATACAGTTTACAATATCAATCATACTACTACTACTAATAATAATAATGGTGCAGACACATTGAGTACCAGGTCTAACACAGAGTCCCCCCCGAAACACTCAGAAATTACAGAAGCTCGCCCCAATGCTCTGGCTCTGGCGACATGTCAATCCGATCACTTGCTAATGCATCGACAAGGAGATGCTCATGTTCAATATAACGATCATGCATTGATCGCATTAAACAGTACTAGCCACCACCACGGCCATGGCGATCTATTAATGAATCAGAGTTTAATATACACTGATGATCATCATCATCATCGCGATGATGATGATGATGATGATGATCAAGATGGCGATCATGACCAAATTATGCTGGCGAATAACCATCATCATGATAATAGTTATAGCAACAACATGTTTAAGTATTCCAATTGCAACTTAGAGCTCATGAATCCTCAAGGGTCAGGATTGATGGATCATTCAAATCATCATCACCATGATCACGATGATCATGATGAGATGAATAATACTAATAATAATAATCTGGTGGGACTCTCGTTTATGAAGCCCTGGTTTAGTATGCAAAGGTCGGGGACACAGTCGAGCATTATCGATCAGACAACAACAACTGGTAATAATTCGAGTATAGTTATGTCAGGCATTCATGATGATAACACTAATAATGGAAATCAATCTCTCTCATTATCCATAACCCCAAGCAACAACACGCTTCTTAATCATACATTAACCCACATTGATCATCATCATCATAATAATAATAATAATAACAATCCTAATAACGTTCATGCAGATAATCAGCACAACTACATAGCCCCCACCTCACCTAACATCTCCACTAACACTAGCCTTATCCATCCTTCTTCACATCATCACAACAATAATCATACCATAGTATCATTAAATACTTATCCTAGATCGCTTAATGATCCTGGTACTACAACTAACAATAATGTAATGCATCATGGCAACATCAATCACATTAATAACAATGGTGTAATTATGAATGGCGAGATCAGTGCCTCGAGTGATGTTAACATGATTAATAATAATGACTCGAAGCCGGCAAGGACAATCACGACAACCTCATCCTTTACCGATGATGCGGATCATAACAACCATTTAGTGCCCAACCTGATTGCTCATCATGCTAATTTCCCAGCTAGCCCAAGCTTGAGCGCACCATCGACGAACATCTCGAGTACGCCCAGGAAGTCCGTCGACACATTCGGACAACGGACCTCGATCTACCGTGGAGTCACAAAGTAAAGAAAAATTAGCTTCGAATCAACAAGATTGATTATACATACATACATACATACACACATAGATACACACACACACACACACACACACACACACACACACACACACATACATACGTAAATAAATATATGAGTTAGATCAAATTTCTCAGACTTCATTTCTGCGTACTCCCCATGACTTAGGGTTTAGGGTTTAGGAAACTCATGGAAAGCACACCAGTATCTGAGGGATGATGATCATGATTTCATTCCAAATTTTGTCAGGAATTTCTAGACAATAGTTTTAATTCCCATGAAGTTGGTGGGCAAAATCAGTTCCCATGAAGTTGTATGTATAGGACAGACAGTATTAGGTCAAGTGCGGGTCTGGGCATTTTCCCATAAAGTTGTGGACATTCTCTCATTGTCAGGGGGCAATCAGAATCCACTAGTAAATTGCCCCCCCCCCCCCCCCCCCCCCATGTCTAATAATACCTAGAGTAGAGTATTTATGTCAAATCAGCATTTATGGATTTACTATATGTATAATATTTCGTATGAATCAGTTCCTGTTCTGTACATAAGAAATTGCCCATATGGGGGGGACATAATCATGGTACCTGACAACTTATTCATCATTCGACTTTCTAGGCAATGTCTTTTCCTTTCCTATCCTAACATAATAATAATAATTTTGTAGATAATTGAATTACTAATATTCGTTATGCAAATTCTATCGATTGCAAATTAAATTAACATTTGAGTAGACTATATTAATGCATTAAGAAGAACGAAATATTGAATATTCTCGGAACATCATTAATTGCCATGCAGACATCGATGGACGGGGCGTTATGAGGCACATTTATGGGACAACAGTTGTCGGAGAGAAGGACAAACAAGGAAAGGAAGACAAGGTAAGCACCATCATTAGTTTCTTTCTTTCCAATCTTAAATATGCAATTAGCACTAACTAAATTTGACTCCTGTTTTGTTTTTTTGTCTCGCGCGCCGGGTGTTTGGATTAATGAACCCATGAATTGATTTGGAACTGCACAGTGTATTTAGGTAAGTGATCAAATAGTTATCCAATTTATAAGTAGCCAAATATATTATCATTATTCATGGATCAACACTCTTAGCATTATATTTTTAGCTACAATAACAATTCATCGATTGCTATACGAGAATGTAGTTTATCTCAAGTCATCCGCATTTACAATGTCCAAAGCGATCGATCCACTATCCCAACTAACCAATTTCGCCATTATTAGGCACAATCGTGGCTGTATTTGTATAATCATCAGTTGTAAACTACAAGCCATTATTTGCATAATCATCAGTTGGAAACTACAAGCCATAACAAAAACAAGTAAAGAACACTTAGCATGTTGGTGTAGGTCTTCATTGATCTAATCTACTAGGCACATTAGTACAATACCGAAGCCATGAGGTCCTGATATATGTTGCTATAACCTATTTGCCCTAACCAGCAGTTCTTCTAGCCTCCTTGTGCATTATTAGGCACACAGTTGATTTACCATGGCTAGGTCAGGCATGAGCTAGGTTATGCACCTTCTAAGGTCTAATTTTGAGGAGCACCTTAGAACATGTTAGCAGTGTATATAGACATGAATATACAATTATATCCTGCAATGGGATCTTGACTCATTTTCTTAACGTTTTGTTTCCGCGCAGGGGGGTACGACAAAGAAGATAAGGCCGCAAGGTCTTATGATCTCGCGGCTTTGAAATATTGGGGACCAACTACCACTATCAACTTCCCGGTAAGCAAGCCGCAATTCATCTAGATATATATGTTTTCAAAATCAAAACAATAGTATACATACTAATCTGCGTCATTACAATGGTGGTATCAAAAATTCATGAGAAATGCATCTATCTATCCTTCCTAGAGCCAAGCATGACACAAATATGTCCACTTACATCCATCCATATGGCCTGTAGTGGAATAGTGTATAGTAAGTAGTCCTTTATATGATTATAACTCTGTTAAAACCGAGATCTTCTGTTTGAATCTTTTTTTCGCTCGATCTCTTGATTAAGTATTAGCCTCTTCTTCTCCGATAATATTTTACAGCTCTCGAACTACGAAAAGGAATTGGAGGAAATGAAGAACATGACGCGCCAAGAGTTTATCGCTTATCTGCGAAGGTCGGTTCGGCAATGTTAAAATGTATACATACAGTAATGTTAATGTACAAATACCAAATCATGCGAGAGAAGGATAAATACATTGGCATGCCAAAAATGTCATAATACTAAAATATGTGGTCATAACTAGTTGTATATTGTGTATACCTGCAGTTCCAGATTCTCATTTCCTTCAACTTTTCTGATTGCAGGAATAGTAGCGGCTTCTCTAGGGGTGCATCCAAATACAGAGGTGTCACGAGGTAATCCAGATCTGATCAAGATTTTTACATATACCACAAAGAATTAGATCCAGCTAAACTCCAATATATGTGGATTGGTGGCCAATATATGAGCTTTGTAACTTATAAAGCTTCCAACATATTTAAAAGCATATCTATATGTATTGTTAGTTTTATAAATGTATGTAATGCAGCAATGTGCTTAACTTAACAGGCATCATCAACACGGTCGTTGGCAAGCTAGGATTGGACGTGTCGCAGGAAACAAAGACTTATACCTCGGAACATTCAGTAAGTGCAAATCTATTTTCCAGTCTCTTAATGCAAATCATTATTTCCATTCATTGGCATTGCCTTCCCGTGTGTTTAAAATACGAAAATGCCATCATGCACAACTCCACAGCTTCCTGTTCTGGGAAAATTAAACAATGTCAATCTTGTTATATATAAGGTAGCCGTTAACTTATGCACCACTGATCACATCATCTCGGCCATAGTATTGATTTGATTAAGAAATAATGTATTATAGTGTTGTTATGTTGCTGATCTGTGCTGGGAAAAATTAAACAATGTCAATCTTGCTGTATATAAGGTAGCCATTAACCTATACACCGCCCCATCACATCTTCGCGGCCATAGTATCAATTTGATTAATTGAGAAATAATGTATTATAGTGTTATGTTGCCAATGATGATGGTCTCATGGAAATGGACGAATCCTTTGCTTTGCTTAAAATATTTCCAGGCACTCAAGAGGAGGCTGCTGAAGCGTACGACATTGCAGCCATCAAGTTCCGAGGCGTGAATGCGGTCACAAACTTTGACATGAGCCGATATGACATAGCCAAGATTTGCTCCAGTAATAACGAGCAGCTCCCGATCAACGCACTCGCGAAACGCATCAAAGACGAGTCTACCGCCGAGACATTGAATGTCATCCAAGCTGGGAAGGATACTTTTCGGCTCGAAACGGAGCTAGCTAGCTTGTATGGTTCTAGTGCCGGGCCTCAGGAGTGGCAATTACTAGGGTATACACAACAAGTACCACTTCCTAGTGCTGCATACAACTATCAACAACTAGCATATCAACAAAGACTATGGCCTGACGATCCGAATCATTCTAAATCCGCTGATCTTAAGCCTCGGGATCATCAGACGAGCTTAATGTCGAGCCCATACATGCAGCCATCGGCGAACTATATGAGATTCTTTCAGACCCATACGGCCGTGCCATCTTTGTCAAGCGTCTCGGGATTGTCGACGACGACGACGGGGCACGGAGGTGGGGGAGCATTAATGGGTGCCCAACTGAACTTAATGCACAACTATTTCCAAGATGAGCCAGCACTAGGAGGATCACAAGAGTGTACTAACATGGGCATAAATGGGAATATTCACAACTCATCAGGCTCGGGTGGTGGGCCGGCTTCCTTACAACAACAACAACAACAACATGGATCGAATATGTTCCTAACCGCAGCTCCGAATGCGAATTTAGGCAATGTGCAGGTTGGGATCATGGATTCGGGTAGCTCATTGGTACAAGCCGCCGCCGCCGCGCCTCCATCCAATATACTAAGCATGTCTAGCAACAATATGTACTGCAACAGTTTATCCGAAGGGAGTGAATCTGTGGTCGATATTCACGAGGGACAGAGGCGCGGGGCGATGATGCCGACCAATCTGTCCATCATGAAGGCCGTGGCCGCGGGCAACATAATGTCGTTGGATCGAGGGGGAGGAGTACTGAGCTCAGGTGTACAAGTTAACAATAACAATAATAGTAATAATCATAACAATAATAATAGTAGCAGTGGTAGCAGTGGAAGTAACAATGACATGATAGCAAGGAATCATGTGTTGTATAACTACATGGGGCAACATATGATGATGCAACCAACTAATCCATCAACAACTAATCATACTAGGGATGATGATGATCACCACCACCACCATCATCATCATGCAGGCAGCACACTGGTTTCTTATAACAATAGCTTTATGAAACCTAATTTGTTGTATGGGCAAAGTAGTGAGAACTATACTCATACTACTAACAATAGTAATACTAATCCTAATAATAGTGGTACAGCTAGTATTCATGCCGCAGGCAATTGGATGGTTAATCTTCCTCAGCAGGGTGCTGCTTTTAATCATCCTACAACGAAACCCAATATGTTTGCGCCTGCATCATGGAATCATCACAACATTCATGATTGATTTGATTCTTACATAATATAACAGTTTACTTGTAATGGAAAAATAGCTCGAGTTTTTCTCTCCTCCTCCGGCATGGTGATATTTTTAAAAGGTGAAGCGCACACACACCCTAAGCAGTTTATGTATATCGATGACCCATTTATTAGTCTTAAATGTCTCTCTCTCTATATACATTTAGTGTGACCCACTACTAGTTTTTACCCATGATATTTTCATACACAATTGGTGTAACCGCTATACTACATACATATATTATTGTGACAACATCCGTTATTATTAGTGTGTTTTTGTATCAATGGAACTATTGGACATTCTTGTTCTCGTGTGGGGAACTCTTTAAACAGCCTCGGACAAATATGAAGACAGCAGAAATGATGACATTCCTAGAACATTGTTGAATCATTCGCGTCCATTTGCACTGTCCACATTAAACCGTCTTCGTAGGTGATTGTTGGAGATATCATATTGTCATACAACAATTTGTACTAATTTCTAAAATGATGTGCACACCCTAGGAATGATATCACCAAATGTTATTAGATACCTCTGATAACTTAACCAAGTTAGGACACATATTAGTTTTGATTTGGGATGACACTTGTTATTGATGTGCACCTCTAAGTAGACTAGTTAATTCGACAAGGTGTGTCGTACCTTGTTTGGAAATTACCATGATTATACTATGTGGAAGTGTTAAAGGATTAGGACCGACTTGCACTATTTTGGAAATGCTATACATCAAGGTGATAGTAGTCCAACTTGTACTCTAAATGTTAGCATGATTGTATAGCCTTATTAACTTCAACACAGTAGTTAGGGAGATTACCAAGACAATTAAGGGGGTGATCTAAAAGGTTATTGCATTTTATCAAATGTAGGACAAGTAAAACAATAATGCAAGTGTAGCATAGCATGTAAACAATAATTGTGTAGAGTACACGTAAAGGTTATTGTATAGCTCCATATGCTTCTCAATGAGTGTTGACCACAAATGTATAATCCTAACATGAGGCCACAAGCATCTAAACAATTCCCAATTCTGAGTACAACTGTAACATGAATGAACATAATAGATTCAAATCACTCGCATAAATCCACAATGTAGGCTCAAACATAGCCATGGCACTAGAGTGCAACTAACTTTGAGCATAGATTCTACAAGTGAGAAGAAAAGACCCACTACTAGTTTTACCCATGATATTTTCATACACATTGGTGTAACCGCTATACTACATACATATATTATTGTGACAACATCCATTATTAGTGTGTTTTTGTATCAATGGAACTATTGGACATTCTCGTTCTTGTGCAGGAAACTCTTTAAACAGCCTCAAACAAATATGAAGACAACAAAAATGATGACATTCCTAGAACATTGTTGAATTGTTCGCGTCCACTTGCACTATCCACATTAAAACGTCTTCGTAGGTG
This sequence comes from Azolla caroliniana, assembly GCF_043228905.1. NCBI lineage: Eukaryota > Viridiplantae > Streptophyta > Polypodiopsida > Salviniales > Salviniaceae > Azolla > Azolla caroliniana. Next base: position 7,772,484 of record NW_028230441.1, on the reverse strand, counting down.
ATTGTTGGAGATATCATATTGTCATGCAATAATTTGTACTAATTTCTAAAATGATGGGCACAACCTAGGAATGATATCATCGAATGTTATTAGATACCTCCGATAACTTAACCAAGTTAGGACACATATTAGTTTTGATTTGGGATGACACTTGTTATTGATGTGCGCGTCTAAGTAGACTAGTTAATTAGACAAGGCGTGTCATACCTTGTTTGGAAATTACCATGATTATACTATGTGGAAGTGTTAAAGGATTGGGATGGACTTGCACTATTTTGGAAATGCTATACATCAAGGTGATAGTAGTCCAACGTGTACTCTAAATGTTAGCATGATTGTATAGCCTTATTAACTTCAACACAGTAGTTAGGGAGATTACCAAGACAATTAAGGGGGTGATCTAAAAGGTTATTGCATTTTATCAAATGTAGGACGAGTAAAACAATAATGCAAGTCATAGAATGTAAACAATAATCGTGTAGAGTACATGTAAAGGTTATTGTATAGCTCCATATGCTTCTCAATGAGTTTTGACCGGAAATGTATAATCCTAACATGAGGCCACAAAGCATGTAAACAATTCCCAACTCTGAGTACAACTGCAACATGAATGAACATAATAGATTCTTTCACTCGCATAAATCCATAATGTCGGCTCAAACATAGCCATGGCACTAGAGTGCAGCTAAATATGGGCATAGATTCTACAAGTGATAACAAAAACCCCAATGAGAGCCATTTAGTCTGTAAAAGTAGAAACGAAACCAAATTCATATACTAACTTGGCATATAATAAGATTATTCTTATCATTTCAACCCTTCACATCTTATAATCCATTTGCATATTGGGATGCCTGAAATACGTGTTTACTTATTTACTGTTCATAATTAGTTTCTAGCTTAGTGCTAAATTTGTGCAATCATCTTCACCATCTGTACTCTGTCTCTTAATGTTTCATATTTCCAAATAACATGGTAGCTAACATGGAATATCGTAGTCATCCAAGAGGTAATTGCAATTGACCCTTAAGAGTTCACATCCATCAGCAACAAAAATTAGGTGGATCAATGATGCCAATAAGGATCAATGTGTAAGTGGATATTATCATCAAAAAGAATCCTAGCTGCTGAATAAAGCATTGTTTTCATCCAAATTCCATCAATGAAAATTTTTAGCTACTGAATAACATATTCTTTTATATGACCCTCATCTCTGCTTCCAATCTTTACACATGGTTGGTATTCCTTATAAGAATAGAAACACACAGAACCTGGATGGACATATTAAGCATTGATGGGTACAGGGAAACATTATTTGTACGTTGGTCCCCAGAACTTGAAATACAATTGGTATGTGATGATGCAGAAATGTATGTTTTCTCAGAATGCCAAATTTCAACGAACCTTCTCCAAGATACTCAAGGTGTATTAGCACCAATCAAAAAAATCTCACAACAGTAATCTCTACAACAAAAGAATGATAAGAGTTTATATCTGTGATGATTCAAATCAAGTATGTAGTATTTCATCACTGGCTAAATGAATCCTCGCCTTGAACCTCAGTTCTCAGCACAACTTGGCCTCAGCCAAGAGAGCAGTGTAGTTATAATGGTCTTTCAGATATTTTAGCTTTCAAAAAGAATCCACAAATTTTAATCCTGATTGTATACAAAGTTGTAAGCACTAGATCAGTTTAGGACTCTGACAAAGAAAGGCAAATCATTTCCTGATTTCTGGATATGCATATGTTGGCAACACTAGCAGTTTTCTTTTTTCGTTTTTTTACATATTTTCAGCCCAAAGTTTAATTGTCCGATCATAAGATACAGATGCCATAAGTTGTCCATCTGCACATGAAAAAAATGAATCAACTTCCTTGAAAACAGCAACAATTGTTTTCAATCAGTATAAACCAAGTTCTTACCGCCAGTCATATCAATGCCCATCACCTTTCCTTCATGCCCAGCAAGTGTTTTCACCGGCTTGAAATCCCGTGCCGACCATATCTGCAAATGTTTTCAGCATAACCAAATTTCAGCCCAATCAATCAACAAATGTTTTTACCAAGCAAAATGCAAGTCATTTAATTGGCTAATATGTTTGACCAAGAAAATTTGAGTCCAATTACTCCAACATATGTTTTCACAAAGAAACAATCAGTCAAACTATCAATGTTGCAGAAATCTTTAAATTCAGAAGATGACTTACTCTGCAAGTATTATCATATGATGCAGTGGCTAAAACATAACCCTCAAAAGGCTCATATTTCACTTGTGATATCAATGAGTTGTGTGCGGGTATAATGTACAGTGTCTGTCTTTTCCTCAAATCCCAAATCCGGCAAGTATGATCTTCACTTCCAGTGGCCAGATGGTATCCATTTGGTGAAAAATCCAGCCCAAGTACCTGGCCAAAACCCAATCAAGATACATGGAAAAAACAATTTGAGATAGGTAAAAAGGGAGAAAACAACAATAACACCCCCTAATAACTTCTTCAATATTCACCATTATACCCAATATGTTTATAATGCTCACAAGGATTGCCCTCTGTAGTGAATTTTCACTAGATAGGCTTATTCACTTCTATGCCTGCAATTTTGAACGCTTCAGGATATTTATGTAAATACCCAACTGGGGTAACTCACTTTAGTGTCTTAAACTACTTATAGCCAGGAACAGTTTTTAAACATACTAATGACTGCCGAAAAGTATGTACCAGCTACATAAAAGGAAAAACAAAAACAATGTAGCCTGAACATTTTGCATAGCACACATACCATTAAGTTTTCAAAAACTCCAAATCAGAATACCCAAACTTAGGGCGTTTTGACTCACTCATCAATTAGGAACACTCAAATACATATCATGACGGGAAAGAAATCATGCAATAAATAGAAAAGACTTACTGCTTTGACATGGCCTTCCAAAGCTAAAATACTTCGTCCAGTTCGCAAATCCCAGACACGAGCTAAAGCATCAAGGCCACAGGATGCAGCCAAGGCGCCATCACCTTGAAATGCTATTCCATACACACTGCGGCTGTGACCTTCCTGTAACAGCAGCTCAATACCAGTATTAACATCCCACAGCCTCCAAGTCTTATCAAAACTCGCGGTTCCCAGATACGCACCCGAGGGATGGAAAGCAAGGCGAGCCAAACGATCAAGGTGACCTTCAAACTTCCTTATTTGTGACCCCTCGAGATCCCATAGAATAGCAGTGCGATCAGCAGAAGCTGATGCCAAGAACCTATCAGTGGGTGAAAACGCAACTGAGGTGACACGCTCAGTGTGGCCTTTCAATACTGCCTTCTTTTCCATGTCTTCAACATTCCACACTTTTGTTACACAACTCCATCCACTGTAAGAGAGCACATAATTGGTCAAAAGACTGTCTATAACAACATTAAATAGTTAGCTGTGGCTACCATTCGAGGGATGCAGACAAATGTAATCTTGGCAATTTGTGAAGACTAACTTCTATGATACAACTTGTGCTAAATTGCCATTTCCTACAGAACTTTCCAGACATATAGGACACTCTTCTTCATTCCGACACATAATTATCATCTTTATAAAGCCTATCATCTTCTTATGCAGACACCATAACACTATCATCGTTTTATGTACACAGTAAGCATTTGTTGCCTCAACTTAAATGAATGGAGTGGAAGATTTAGCACTTAACACCATAAACCTATCATCGTTTTATGTATACAGTAAGTATTTGTTGCCTCAACTTAAATGAATGGAGTGGAAGATTTAGCACTAAACACCTGTAGAAAAGTTAGAGCAAGGGGTGATCTTGTAAGAATATTCTACAGAATGCAGATATTCAATGCACTTTCTTTGACTTTGCGCCAATAAATGTGCATTTCTTTTGGGTTTCTCCTATTAAAATTACTCGCAATATGAATCCTTGAAAACATGCTGTATACCTTGGCATACCATGTGTGTGCCTTAAAATAAAGTATCTATGCTCTATTCTCAAACACATAAATATGAGTGTATTCACTCAGTCACAAATAGTGGCAAGCATGTTCAGAGAAAAAAAGGAGAGCCAATTAGTTATATATGGAGATATATATCAAAGTATTTGTATGGTGAAATATACACAATATGTAAGTACAACAATTATTTGATTTATATGTATGAATAACATAAAAAAATAGCACACATGTAATGTATTTGAATATGCATATGTAGATATGTAAATGGATATGAATGTGCATATATGTGTGTAATGAAGTGATGCATATGTGGATGTGGATCTCTCTATATGTATGTACGTATGTTTGTCTCTCCAAAATCACAACTTTCATTTTCCATTCACATTTCCATTTTTCTTTCATACTAATAGCATAGATGTATTATAGAGACAAACGTACAAGGAGATGGAGAGAGAGCTCACCTTGTAGCAAGAAGAGTAGCATCAGGTGAAAAGGCACATCCAGAGAGAGGTCTATCATCTCCAATCTGGCTACAACTCATGGACATTTGCGACATTCTTTTGAGAACAAAATCTAATTCTGCATCTTCATCTTCATCGGGATTCTCTCTCTTCTGTTTCATGCTGGCAATCCTCGAAGCAGCTCTGGGAAGAGAATACTTAGAAATCTCAACTCTAGCTTTCAGTAAATCCTCACTTCCTTCTGTATAAAAAGGTGCTGTTTGAATCTCTTCCATTTCTTCTTCTTCCTCTTTCAAAACCCCATTTTCAGCTAAAGAAGCACCAAACGCATGTGAAGAATTTAAGAAAGAATCCAACGTCCCTTCTGCGTCAAGCTGAGCCATTAATTCTCTCAATCTTTCTCTTCTTTCCATCTCTTTCTCTCCAAAGAGGGTGATCGGTTGATCAAGGCTTCGAAGACGGATTCTGACAACAGCATCGTTGGTTGGAACAGCGAGAGCTTTTGCTCTTCGTGCCATCAAGAACTGTTGTAATGCTAACTCTTGCCTTTCTTTGGCTTTCTTGCTCTCTTCTGAGACTTCGTACAAGTCTGCGACAGAGCCTTCTTGTTCTTTCTTTTTCTTAAGTCGAACGGGAGTCTTTTTCTGCTGAGCAGCAATCTCTGACAACATGTGATGAGCAGCATTCTCCTCCTCCACGTCTTCTTCGTCTTCGCCTTCGTCTTCTACATCTGCTTCTACATCTGCATCTCCTCGTGGCTCTGTTTCGTCTTCGTCTTCGTCTTCTTCCATGGCTTGAGCAGAAACGATCTCTGAAGCTTCAGACTGTGGGAGAGGAGGAGGAGGAGGAAGGAGGGGGGGCGTAACGAAGACCGGCTTCTCCGCCATCGCTGAAAGCAAGGGGGAAAAGCTCCTCCCCTTCTTACTTCGCAGCGATATAAACCCTAAAAAAATAGAGAGAGAAAAAGGAAGAAAGGATATGGAGAATTTAGAAATAACACAGGGATGAAGAAGAAGAAGAAGGCAGAGGAAGAGAAATCGAAACCCTAATCATAAATAATTATACGGTATGCCAATAGCACGAGGAGGGAAAAGGAGAAGGGTTATTTCAAATGGTATGTGTGTGTATGTATGTATCTATCTATCTATCTATTTAGCCTTGCCGGACATAAGAACCCATCATATTCATTTGTTCTGTTCTATCTGTTCTGCTCCGACGTCTCTATTTCCACCCAAATCATAAAGAGGTCTGGTGAGGGAATCGCGGCTATGGACGGTGTCGGGTGCTTAGCTAAGGGCGCATATGATATGCACTGCCTGATCCATATTCGAAAAAAACACGCCAATCAAAAAGCTCATAACCTCCATCACTAGACACCCAACCAATCAAAATCCAGATGCTTGTCACCTGAGATGCCTGAGTCACACTCTTCAAACGCCCGACTCACAAGAAGACAGCCTACTCAAACTCTTCACACGCCCTGCACCTAGGAAGACACCTTACTCATACTCTACAGGCGCCCTACACCCATGAAGATGTTGTCGTGATGTGGCATGGCCAAATGTCGAAAGTGTGTGGAGGAAAAGAGAAGAAAATGAGAAAAAGAAGGTCTTCTTCTTCGTTTTTTGCTTCAAATTTGCTTGGGAGCTCAATTTTCTTCGTGGAGGCTTCAAGCATAGGTTTGGCAAGCTTGCACACCAGTCATTTGAAGGGATGACAAAGTGGCGCGAGAACTTTACCTTGATTTGAGGCATCATAGCCGTTGGAGCTAGTTGCAGTCTCAACAACCCACACGACTCGCCATCACCAAAAGCTCTAACCATCCCCACCTATCATATTTTCGTCTTCTTTTGTTGTCAGTGGTTAGTGCTTTTTTACCACTGTTGTAATCCATCGTCCATTCGAACCATTGTACACACTAACTTATAAAGGGTTTTTCTTGTTTAATCTAAACGTTCTTGGCCTAAAACAAGTCTCCTCAACCGTAATCTTGCTTATCCATCCTTAAGTTTATGTTCATACGTTAATCACTTGTTTCAAGTCTAACCTCGTGCATTAATTATTGGCCTACTTGCGAGAGGGAAAAGGAGGTCGACACATTGCTCCTTTTAACTCTGCCTTCCACTAGACCCTACTTTCCCTTCGACTCTACTCTCCCTTCGACTTTGCCTTCCCTTCGACTCTAGACTAGAAAACCTTCGACTCTAGGGAACCTTCGCCTCTTAGGAGACTTTAACTCCTAAGAGCTTTCAAGTCCTAGGATCTTTCGAGTATGTCGAGCATTCGACTCCTAGGAGCCTTCATTTGTCCAAACATTTGCACCCTCCTAATCCTTGCATCCTCCCTAGTCCAAGGTCCTAGTTGAGTAGCACACGCATGCACATTAACACAACATACTTTGGTTAACCCAACGTGAAAGAGCACCAAGGGAGGATAATGACAACCAAAGAAGATTTCACGTAGATGATGTCAAGGATGGTGATGGGTTGGTGAGGGAAAGAGAACAACAAGATTTTGTCGAGAACGTGGTCGAAAAGTTGATCATTTCAACCGGGACAATGTCCCAAAAAATTTAAAAGCCTACAATGTCCAAAATTATGAATCAGAGAGATGTGGACGAGGCAATGAGGCTCAAATGTTTTTGTATGGTGGTGGCCAAGCCGAGGTACGAAGAGGCCAAAAAGCTTCAAGAAGCTCACGACTCATGGGAATCCTTTGAGGAAATGATACTAGAGAAGTGCAATTATGAAGAGCCGAAGGCACGAGGCCGATACAAATTTGACCTATTGGTAGCATCGACGAAGACCCACCAAAGTGCTACACATGTTTTCCTAGTGTTTGAGCATCGTTTTGCTCAACTTTTGAGACGAGATCAAAGACTGATGGGGGTAGATAAGGTCCTAAATTAATGTTTGTGAAGTCGATCGATTGAAAAGAAAGAATAGTCATCAGAGTTCAATTGGAGGATGATGATGGTGCAAATGGATTGACCAAATATTGGGCCAAAGTGAAAAGAGTATGTCGACAACACGATGGAAGGGAGATAGGATCTCATTGGCGATGATAGAACTCACAACTAATGTTCAAAGGAGGTCGGGACGGATCAACCCATTGCCGCCTAAGGAAGAGAGCTCAACACGAAAAAGTACAATGGTACTCGATTTCAAAGCCTACATGAGGGAGGCATACGAGATCTTAAAGCGGCAAATTGAAGTGAAGGGGAAGCCCGGCTGCAATAGAGCCGGAACCAAGGTAAAGAGTGGAAGAGGAGGAAGTCACCCCCCGACAAATGAGGACAAATGATGTGGTCAATACGATGGCCCAATTACGGTGCAATGGATGTACCATGGGAGAAGGTGTGGAACAAACCACCTTCTCCGCTAGCGATCAAATGACGGCCAAGGATGAGGCCGATAACATGAAAGCAACAAATGCCACCCCAAGAGTGGATGACTGTTTTCGAGCATGAGTTGTGTTTGAAACCTCTAGGGACAAGGCCTATACAGTTGAGATAGCCATGAAAAACAATGCCAAGACGAAGGTAGCTAGGGACAAAATGACAAATGAGTATGACAAACGCACCGGGACATCCTCCCCACTAGTCCTAGAGACTCAGGCAATGGTGGAAGGGGACATATCAGTCGGTGGAGAAAGAACCATCACCGAACAGTCGGGCCCGAACCATTGTAAGAAGACCCAAGAGACAGAAGGCGGCGTGAGGAAGTGAAGGTCGAAGCCGATGCAAAGGATGATGATGATGCCAAACAAAGCACAATGGTGCACGAAGAGGGCCAAGGCATTTCAGCACAATATGAGGGGTGTTCCTTCAGATGTGATCACAACATCCAACTCGAAGGAGGATTACTATCACGAAGATCGAAAGAACGATGCTCAGCTCTAATACGAGAGCATGCCATGAAAGAGGATGAAGTGGGAAACATACAATGTGTTCATCTAAGGGCCTAAATGTGAGCATGTACCAAAAGCATGGGCTACAAGGAGTGGTAAAAGTTGAAATTTGGATGGGGCCTAACAACTTGCAAGTGTGGATCGACGAAAGAAGGAAAACCGAAGTGCCTTGACCAAGGGGATGGTGGGAATCAAAGTGGCATATGCCTGGTGCACTAAGGGTTATGCTTCGGGGAAAGTGGACGAGGCCACGATAACCGGTCGTGGTGGTGCAAACTGTGGGCAAAGGATATGGTGGATAGGATGGTGACGGTGGTTTGGGTGGAGAGAATGGAGGTGCTCAAAATGGAAAAACAAATATGATACAAGCGAGGCGCAAGAAATGAAGGAATCAAAGACTGCCTACCTTTGTACCCACCAATCGTGGACATGATGTGGCGTGGCCAAAGGTAGAAAGTGGAAAAAGGGAGGGTCCATTAACCATCACAAAAAGACATGTATATATATAAAAATATATACATCGACCTTGTACTATGGGTGCAGAGTTTGATTCTATAAGCGCAATGTAGATTAAGGAATAATTTTTCTTTTATTCTTGAAGAAAAATCTGAGAAATATTTGCATTAAATGTTGAAAGTAGGCGTACCTCTCTTCTCTATAAAAAGAGGAGAAGATGGCTTTAACTTAATTCGGGTCACCCATTTTGTGGTTTGGTGTACCATTAGGGTTTTGCTTCCTCTTCTCCACTTCTTAGTTCTTCTTCTTCTCCTTCCACTCAATGTGCTCAAGGTTTTAGGGCTGTATTTTCCCTCTTCATCGTGAATATTAGGGTTCTTAGTTCTTGTTCTACTTCTTCTTGTTGTTATTCTCAAGTGTACCCTGAGACCAATTCTCTAGCGAGCACCATTACATGTTGATGGATTCAAAGAAGGGGTTCAGTAAACTCACACACCAACCTTTCAAAGAGAGGATGATGTAGCCCGAGAACACTACTCCAATTTGAGGCATCGTAGCCATCAGAGGTAGTCGTGGTCTCGGCGGCCCACTTTACTCACACCTTCACTAGGAACTTAGTTGAATCCTGAACTTTCATTTCCTAGTTGTCTTCTAATCGTTTATTGTCACGATTCTCTTTATCACCATTGTATCTATTCACTATGTACATTTTGTAAACCATATTTTATAAAGGGAATTCTTTTTAATCTAGTGTTTCAACCCATAAGAGAGGCCCCTTTTTTGTCTAAATATTGTGCAAACCCTTCATGTTAATTGTGTCTTTGGATCCTCGCGCGTTAATCGTGGTCTGACTCATCACTCCCTTTGACTTCGACGAGCCTTCAAATCTAATGAACCTTCCCATTTGGAGAGCATTTGAGTCATACAAGGATTCGAGTTTGGAGAGCCTTCGACTCTATGGAACCTTCAACTCTAACAAGCCTTCGAGTCTAACCAACCTTTGAATTTGGCTAGCCTTCGACACTATAGACCTTTTGACTCCTAGGAGCTTTTGACTCTCTGGGCCTTCAAGGCTCCAAACATCTGCGCCTGTGTGTCCTCCCTAGTCCAAGGCCCTAGTGGTCCCACTCGAATAGAACTTGTACACACATTTACACGACAACGCCCTACTTATAATTACGGGGGCTCTTGACATATAAGGGTTTAGAGTATAAAATCTTGATCCTTGTAGATTGTTCAACATTTTTGAAATCAAAGATTGTGGTTTCAGGAGGGATTGTTGACAACCATCAACATTCACTAAATTTCCATCGCCACCTGCTCACTTATCAAGTATGTTTTAAATTGCGTTCTTTCTTTTTTTTGCTATTTGAAAAGTAGTTTGAAATATTAGGGTTTTTGCGATTGCGAATGGTTAAAATGTTCAGATGGTATGTTAAATCTGTTAAAATGGGTTGTATAACTTTATGTTACATACGATGTTCCCTCAAAATAATTTATCATTTAGTGAAATTCCAATCACATTCTTCTTTTGATGGAAATCGTTATAGCGGGAGCAAAATTTTGAAACCGAGTATTTTGCTAAACTACACATTTTGTATCTGTCTCAATTAAATGTCATACTATTATTGCTTAAACTCCAATTCAGACCTTGCTAGTTGCTGCAAAATATATTTATAAAGAAGAAGAAAATCTGATAAAATTGTATTGAAGAAGAACGTGTGAGAGTGACTTTTCAAATCCAAACTTCAAGAATATGTTGACATTAGTTAGGCACCCTTCCGATGGAATAACGTGTTCTTTTTTAAAAAGGTATTTTGCAGTTTATTTAGTTTATGTTTTTGGGGAAAAACTTATCCCTTTCTAAAAAGGGAGATCCACCCAATGTTGCATCAAGCACCTCCATGTCTGGGAGTTTTTATACATTTGAATATGAATAAGGATAAGGTTTTGTGCTTTTTTTCTAGAAGCAGCGTTTCAATTTTGAACTTTCAACATTTTCTAATAATCAATGACGGGAATGTCATTAAATTTTTTGTTTTTTAAGTTTATTTATATCTCTTTTGTTGTTATTTGAAAAAATAGTTTGAAGATTAGGGGTTTTGCGATTCCAAATGGTTTAAATGTTCAAATGGTATGTTAAAACTATTAAAATGTTTGATGGTTGGAATATTAGTTGTAGATAGATTGCTTGTATAGATGGCTGCCAGGTCCAAAGACTTCAAAATGTTTGATGCCAAGTGGGGTGATGCATGTCACAATGAAGGGAGGTATATCACTTCCTCATAGGAATTCCTCGTTGAAGATCAATAATTGCAATGATCTATCCACATCACGATGAAATTTCAAAAGATTACCCAAACTTATCGGTTCAGGTGGTAAACTCGTTGAATTTATCAGTGTAGCACGTGTGCGGCCCAGAACATCTAAGGGCATCACATACATGTTATTGCCTCAAACTTTCCATGGCCTAGATGGCATAGTCCCTCTAAGAAATTGGCCATGAAGAGGATCCTTCGTGTAACTAGTTAGTGGGTTGAGATCTCGTTCGTTAATAGAATTGTCCATACAAATCACTCCACCAACTAAGAACAACCATGCACCACCACCCATAGAATCAAGAAAGAGTTCTCAATCTACCAATCCTTACTATGTCTAGACCTAGTAAGTTTCCCCGTGTTGAGTCAAATTGAGTTACAGGCTCCACTCTTGGTGGTGACCATACTCCCCTCGGAAATTTGAACAATGTATAGCAGGGTACTTGTTTTTTAACGATAGTGATGCATGTGTGCTAACCTTGGTTTTGGTTGCAAGGTTTTTGTTAGAAGGGGTCATAGAAACAACACAGTCACGAAGATGGAGGCTGAAACAACATGGAGACGACACTGACAGTTAAAGGTCTTCGGTTGGACCCCATGCTAGAAAATGCCCCATCAGAGGAAGATGCTCCTCCAAAAGGTGAGTTCATGTACATCATTGTAATCTTACAATAGTTATGTATATATTGACCAACAATTGTAATGCATATGTCACACCAAATTTACTTGACCCACTTTGACTCTTCAAGTGTGGCCAAGATTCAATGAGGATCAAATCTCAATCATGTATAGTGCACGAGTCATGTTGGTGAGAGCAATTATGGTTTCAAAAGAAATAAGAGATGGAGGCACATTTGTGGAAGGTACATGGCATCAATGTAGTGCTTCCAAGAGGCCTTCGGATAGAGGAAGAGGAGCAAGGTACTCTAGGAGCAATGGCATGATATTCTTCAACAACTATGAGCAACACCAATCACTAAAGCGGTTCATGGACCCCAAGGTAAAATACACATGAAATCATCAATCATTCACGAGGAAGCTTAAGATAAGGGTGGCAGCCTACTTCCAATGGAGTTCGATTGAACTCTAAGGTGGCACCGAGTCAAAATTCATGGTCTAGTCCATGGCAGATGAGATGGCAATATATGATTCGAAAAAGGAAGAACATATGGAGAAGATGAAGGCCTAGATTGCAATTGGAAATTATTCTTATGCAAGTATAAAGCTTCAAGATTGATTTTTATGTGATTGATAAAATGTATGGCTTTTGTAATATGGTTGGATTTGAATTTTGTGGTGTAAGAAGGTTGGGATATCAACGAATGATAATGATAGGCAATCGATTGTGGATAGAACCACCCATCTGACGAGTCACCACCAACTAGACCAAGAAGGGAGAAATGTCAAGTCAAACGAAGTGAGGTGGGACCCGAAGGAACGTGAGGAGATTACATCAAATTCCGATGAGGGAGCACCTAAAGTGGAATCTATCAACATTTGGGTTTGGTAAATCCACGAAAACATGGGATATACCAACCAACAAACCATTTGCCAAGTATTAGCATTGTGTTTTGGAATTTGCATGTTGAAGACTCGATCCAACTTAAGACAAAATCACTTCCCATACAGATTACAGCCATGGGAAGGGTGGTTGAGTACATGCTTAAGGTTTTAAAAAAACCTCGAGTTCCTAGCAAATGAAAAGATTCAAAAGACATGGTAAAGCAAAGTTTTGGGTTTCGAATGGATGTGATATAATGAAATGGCTTCGAAAATGGGATGCATCACATTTCCTTCATGAAGTATCAACATATGTTTTGAAAACTTACATAATGTCTAACTCAGATGTTTTTTTTTAAGTTCCAATTTCCAGCATGCTAGATTTTACAACCATGGTTTACTTTTGGGAATGAAATATGGAACTCAAGTTTGAACCTACATCAACAGTATCAATGTAAAAGCTAGATCATACCTCCAAAAAAATAAGAATACAAAAAACACATGGCAGATTAAAAAGTAATAAACATAGTGTTTGATTGGATGGTGTTGGGTTCAACTTTCACGTCATACAATTTTAGAGTATCTTTTGCTTCAAACAATAAGCATAACCAAGCAAAGAAACAAAAATTATTCCATCTAACAAAATATATTTCCTATAAATGAAAGTGAAATGTTTTACAGAGTTAAAATAAAAAATGATCCCTAATATTGAGAATGAGAAGGGAGCAAAAGACTACTTATGCCCTCAGAACTAGAAGATGCCCTCTGATATTATACTTTACAACATGAATTATGCACTCCAAGGGAGATAAAAAAACTGGGCGATAAAAATCTGTGTGCATCTATAACAGAAGAATACTACTGTTCACGCTAGGATACAATGATCAAATAGTGAAGACCCACAAAGTTGAGGAATGGCAAGATTATCCAGGGCGTGTCCATGGTGGTGAAGAAGAATACATAAAGCCATCTACAAGGCTCGGAGTTAAAGTGGAATCCAGATTCTGAAGTTGTTCCACCAAGAGTGATCTTCTCTCTTTGAAGAAGTTCAGCCTTGTTGTCAGCTCGGCAAGAGCTGATGATGCAGCTGCATGACGCTCATTCACTGAACTATTTGGAGTCTGTTAACAATTAATGCAATATCATGAGTGCCTGAGGGCAGGGATTAAAAAGTGATCAAGAGTGATGATGAATTGAAAATAGAGGAAAAGAGTGATGAAAAATCAAGTACAAGTAAGACAAGCATGATAAAGAGATCAAAATAGAAAGAAAGAGTGGTGGAGAGAATAAAAATAATAGAAAAGGGTGTCATGATAGAGAATAAAGTAGAAGTAGAAGACACTAATCATACAGAGTTCTTAAAGTATACGAAAATCTTTGTGTAAATGGAAGTCAAGTAAAATCAAGTGCAAAGAGTGATAAGAGTAATTGAGGGTAAATCAAAAGTCAAACCTCTTCCAATGTTGGAGACCCAATGCCTTTAGGGGAAGTACTAATAATATAGAAAGAATGACAGAGATTTAACTAAATAAAAGAGTAATAGAGAGTTTAGAGAAGCTAGAAGCTTGTCAGAACATGTGGTACTCATCAAAAAACAAAGGATGCCTGTATTATGAACTGGCAATGGCCCAAAAGTGAGTATTCAATGCATACCACTACTCTCACAGGTAGTATTAGATAATTATATGAAAACCTTGACAATGAAACTGTAGCTAAAAAGTATGAGAGAATAACTTGGGTTCCTTCTATAAATACTTCCACTATTTACTAAAGAATAATAATATATGCACTTCGACTTGTTTATGGACAAAAAGTTAGATACACTGACAATTCATGAAATAAAGAGGGAAATAATCCCAAATAACGCTCACTTCGTTTTTTCCCCAAATGTTCCTATATTTTTGTTACTTGCCTAAATACCCTTCCCCCCATAAACCATCGAGACAGAAAAAAGGGATGAATGACCATTATATTTGCTCAAAATAGCACATCTAATTGAGAAGGGTATGAAGTAATCATATACTTGCCCAAATAGTGCATCTAATTGCTCTTTGTGGAAATAACAAAACCTTCAGGGCATTTGGGGATATAGTAAAACCTTGAAGACATTGGACAAATAAAGATTCACAAGGATATTTCAGAGTTTTACCCAAGAATATAAGGACGTACCTCAATGTCTACGAAATATTTCCCTACACTTTGGGCACCTATATCACTGGAATCACAATCACTTGCACCAGAAGAAGAGACCAACACTTCTGCTGGAACATGTGTGTATGTATTTGTTTGTGGCTTCCTAGAGTTAGGATTGCTTGTTGATGATTCATGCCTCCGTCTCCACAGGAATTGCTGTTTTCCATTCACAAGTGGTACTATTGGAGGCCTCGCTGTTCTCCAATCATTACCAATCATTGAATCTTGCTCAGATGTCGCCACTGGCCGCCTCATGTTCCAGCCCCTCTCCTTCTCGAATTTAAGTGCCTCCTGCATGTGCAGCAGTATCCCATGTTGCTCAATCTTATGAAGAAAACAAGGTAATGGGATATAAGAATCAAAATTGACTTAATATAATGGCAGTAATAACAATGAGATATGAACCTTGGCCTCCTGTAAGGCAGTTCTCTGTTGCATTACAAGCTGCTCCAAAGCAGAAGTCTGATCATTTCGATTTTGACCCTGTCAATCACATTAGATGTGTTAGCACAAGTTTCGCATTAAAGATCAATTTGGGTCTTTGTCAGTTTATGTCCATAGAATGACTTGGAAGGCATATCAAACCAATAATTTATAAAAACTACAAGATCCAATTTGCGTAACTGCAGTCAAACACATAAGCATTACTGAAAAAGAGAGAAACAGATGAAATGGTGCATTAACATCTTCGAAAGGCCAGAATTATCTTTCTAGTGAGCCAGCATGTCTTATGTGAAAAAAATTGTAAAAGGATGAAAAAAACTTCTGGACGGGTAAGCCAGCAGCTAAAGTGGGGAATGTGCCTTTGGTGTCATGGAATGATAACTCGTATCTCATAATAATATGGTGAAATGGTCTTGATAAAGATTAGAATAGAGAATCCGATCAATCAGAAGTTATATCTCCAGGATGCTACCTTAGGTGGATCGGATAACACCTGCTGTATTGTCACCAGCAAGAATCTTGACTTTCAATGACATGTCGTGCTAGAATTTAACAGGGGAAAAGGTAGTTTCTTCTAATAGTCATATCTATTCCTATTCAGAAAAAAAAATTAATAGGTGAAAACAGTAGTTTCACTATTCCTATTCAAACTAGGCAGAGCATTAGAAAGCCATAAAGGTGATCCGTGTATATCTACAACCTCGCTAATTGAACATCAAATCATTTCATCGACCATACAAGTGTCATATAGCAAGATTAAGTTTCCCTGGGATGAAGATGGAATTACGTTACTACACTGTTTTAACAGAATATAAAGACATATCATTTAACACAGTCCAACTTCCAGAACTTTACTTTCAACCTAATTCAAAGACATTTATTGTTGGATCCATACAGCAATCCTATGAAACATGACCTTGAATATTTGGTATATTCTTAGTTATCCAAAGAATTAATTTAAATTACCTCCATATTGAGCTTGCTTTCTTGATAAGAACTTTCTTGTAGATGTGAATTGTTCCTACAAAATCAAAGAAAACATGCATCCCCATTAAGTCAAGGTGACGCTAATTGAACTATTTATGAAATCAAGTTAGACAACATTATGTCTTTGGAATACTTGGTATAGGTTTCCCATATTAGTAAACGCACATTTATTGTCAGCTTAAAATTTTCGTGCATTAAATTTTACTTACTGTTGACTGTTGCCCCGACGGTAGTTCTCGTGCACAACTGGCAGTGGGCTTCCATGTTGTTGACGTTGCTGACTTAATTGTGCATGCAATTCTGCTACTCTCTGCTTTAGTCTAGCAACATCTTCTTCTGCAGCTGCTATCTCCTCAATCTCTACCCGAGTCTAATCTAATCATAAAATGGTACTACTTCCTTTAAAAATGTGGTATCACATTCATTTCTCATGTCATTAGCTGAAAGAAAAGTGGAGCTCTGAGGAAAAACATGAGCTCAAGGAATGTCTCATCTAATCATAAATGGGCAATACTTTTTAAAAATGTGGTTGCATTCATTAGCTCAATAGAAAAGTTGAACTCTGAGGAAAAACGTATAGCAAGACCTTAGAGTCCAGATTGTGAGATAATGGGAATTGAGATGTTGACACTGCTAGCCCAGCCTCCAAGGAAGATCGAAGTTCTCTCTCAGCTTGTAGCTGGTCTTGCAATCTTGTAACCTGCATTACATCAAATCACAATCATCTAATCAATAACTAGTTTCTTTGTGAATGTGCTTACATACACACTTAATCAAAAGATATGTGCACAAGCTTACAAACCGCAACAAGGATTTTTTGGGCCTAATAATAAGGCTTCAGTTTTTCTACATAAAAATCCAATGGCATGGTCATCTGCGATAGTGGCTGAATTTCAAATGTCTAATTAAAAGTGCAACTTGCATCTTCTTTAGGAAGGAAAAATTCTAAGGTTACAAGCTAAAGCAATGATCAGGCATGAACCAGAAATAGTCTATTTGCTATCATTGTTTACAACAAAAAGAAATAATGAGCATAACAAAAGGCCTTTACAGGCAAATCAGCAATTCTGTTGTGAAAATAGTTAGCCTGGTTATGAATCCATCCCCTGATTTGTGTAAATGGTGTCCTATGGTGTGAGAAAAAATGAGAAAGATAAATTAACGTTTTTAAGAGACCAAACAAGGAATAACAGCTTAAAATGTTGTCTTGTCTTTGAGAGCAAAGCATATAAATATAAATATAGGGTACTAAAGAATCTAGTTAGCTAAGCACTAATGATTCTGAATTTAGATAGACTGAAACATCTGCCTCGACAAGATTTCCAATGTGGGCCAACTCAACACAAAGAGATGTTCAAAGTGAGGGAAGCACCTTTGGTGCCAGGAGATTATGACCTTTATTTGTTGATACAAGGGTGATGGGAACGTGGTCAAAATGGCATGGCCTACATGCACAGCACAATGGGAAAGCCTCTCGACTCTTGTTCAAAGCAAGACCCACTTGTCTAGCCCTTAATTGACTTGTAGCATGATTAGTGATAGAGCTACAGAAAGTCAAGATGAATCTTAGTTAATGAGTTGTTGTGGTTGGATTGTTTTCCTACAACAACTTCACTCTATAGATATATAGATTCTTTAGTACAGCATGTTTAGTTGTATTTATTTTGGTCTGTTCTCAAAGATTTTTTGGTATTATAGGCCATTTTGACCTCTCTTAAAAGACGTTAACACAGCTTTCTTTCTTTCTTTCTTCTATGTCTCTTGTGCTCAACCAGGAACAGTACTAAACATTGTTGGTCTTCATATTCCATTAAATTGGGTAGAGGCTCAAAGCTTGTTAAAGGTGAAAGCGGTATCTCCCTCTTATTTAATAAAAAAACAGCACAATGGCAAACATAGTGTTCTTCCCTGATAATACAATTGGTATATTTGTCTATCTCAATCTCTAACTGGTGTTAAGAGGTTCTGCACTGCATTATTAAACTACAAACACCATGATGTTGATGTACATCCATATAAGAAGTCTTCCATCCTGCGTCATGTAATAATAATGCCTTATAGTGGGCCATCTACCTACCAAAAGACATAGTGGAGTTGATCTATTTTCTTTCTTTATTTAATTCAATGATATCAGTTTGAAAGACTCTATTATTTTCCCCTTTGGTGAAGTTCAAGTGTGGACAATCTAAGTTATATTATAATAGAGGTAGTGGTTTTATAATTATGGCATGTGACTGGAAACATCTTTGCATTTCAAGATACCAACAATGATTATCTTCATGTTTGATTATCTTCATGTTTCAACAAGTTGTTTTAATGACATAGGTGCCAGACTTGAGTACCTTTGCTTAAGGAGCTCCCAAATCCATTTGATACTGATCCGCCCTTATATCATGGAGCCACCAATGCTTTGCTCATTATCATATGTGCAGTTATCAAGACTAAAAGTCTCTCCATCAAGAAGGTTTAGTTCTCAAATTTCTATTTCATAGAGAAGGGTCAATGTTGCAAGTTTATCAAATAACCATAATTCAGTTTTCGTTTCTTGGAATTGGATATGTGCATATTGTCTTTCAAGTGCACTGAGGGCTGCATGTCCACAAGAAAGTCACGCATTGGCAGCCTTCTATAGGGAGAACCAAGGCCCCGCAAATGTTACTCCGAGAAATGACTAGGATCACATTACCTGTGTATATGCCTCTTCCACGAGGAAATCTAGTTCTAATCACATTATCTGTGATTTACCAATTTAGTTTTACCAAGGTTTATTTACAAATCTTTATCTGTAAAAAATGGCTTTAAAGTATTTAGATGTCTTTGTAGTCCCTCCGGAGAGTCAGAGACCAAAACAATGTCACCAGCATATTGTAATAACGGTCTGGCTATCATTGCTAAGGATGCACCCAAATCACACAAACTACCTATGTAATTAGATATCTCATGTATGTAAAGAACGTAAAGAGTGAGCAATAGTGGACATCCTTGTTTTAATCCAATCATGCTAGCCACGACCTCTGACAGCCAATAAAAGTGCATAGAGACCCCATTGAATATCTGCCGAGATGTCACAGGTTCCTAGTTGCTAACATGAGCTAAGCATACCATACTACATCGAAGGCTTTCCAGACATCCATAAAGTAACAGAAGGGTCAATATGTGATTCAAAATTATGAACCCTTCTCGGAAATCTGTTTGTCCAGCTGAACGTTCAATTCCCTCTGCCCATACATTCAATTTTGACTTTAGGATCAAACCATATAGTTTGGCCAAGTAATGGCTTATCATGATAGTCCTATACTTTCTAGGTATCATCAGATCAGCACTCTTGAAAATTAGAACAATGGTATGTTCTGTCTAGCTACAAGGGAAACCTTCACACATAGCTCTATTAAAGATGTGTCCAAGAAGCACTTTCTAGGTATCATCAGATCAGCACTCTTGAAAATTAGAAAAATGGTATGTTCTGTCTAGCTACAAGGGAAACCTTCACACATAGCTCTATTAAAGATGTGTCCAAGAAGCAGAAGAAAAGTCTTACATGCATAGAGTACATGCTCACCAACCAATCTGTCATGGTCTTGGGCTTTTCCAAATTGTAACTAATCAATGGCATTTCTCCCCTTAAGTGGAGCAAAAAAAGTGGATTCACATGGGCGTGAACCATGTGGGTGGAAGAGCGAAGTTGCTCAGGAATGTCATAGATTACCTTTGCATATTCATGTCAAGCCTGTGGTGAGGTCACATGTGTGCTAAACTGCCTCTCACAACACATTTTTTCATGCTCTTTTACACTCTTGTTCAATAAACAACTGGTACCCCTCTGGTTCAAATCTAGCCAAATATAATTTCATCTGCTTCCTCACAAGGGGTTGGAAGGGTGCATTTCCTTGTTTGTGTGTATAAATCTCCAGGTCACTTCTTGTTGCAAGCATCTCCTTGTATCACAACATTCCTCATCATACCAACTACTTTGTGTGGCTCTACCACGCATGGGCAAACATTGCCAACTGTGGTGTCAGGAAAGCCATTTGTGGCAGCATAATGCAATGACTTTGACAACCCTTGTGTGACTTCCTCTAGGGATGCAAAAGAATCCAAATTAATCATGCCATTGTATACTCCACAACTATATTAATGTTTTCTAGGAGGCCAAAATGGCCTATTAGACCAAAAGAGGAATTAAATCTTAAAAATTATCTCATCTTTGAGAACCAATTTACAAATCAAAGCTAGACATGTAAATAAGACTCGAGAATAACGTGAAATAACATTATATGGCCAGAAGTTTCGAAACAGAAAAACAGAAAAAGTGGGGAAAAGTATCCAACTAGAATGTTTGAAGCCAAAGCCTGATGTATTGAGAATGTCACATGTATTAGGGTTCCCTAGATGTAATGACATGCACTTTCATTTTGAAATGATAGGTTATCTAGCATCACTTGAGATTGGGGAAGAGACTTTATGCAAGAACCTAAGTGACTGATATCATTTTGGCAGTATTCATACATTGGGTTCAACGAGTTACAGAAAACAATAGGGCTCTTGAAAACAGTCTAAAAAAGTAGATTGTAGATTGTAGTAGTGGGAGAGTGAAGATGTGTGTTATTACAGATTCATGTAGAGATTTTGAGCGGGTGATTATTACAGATTGTAGTAGTGGGAGAATGCAGAAGTTAGTGATCTGCCACAAGAGGCCAGAGACCATGAAGCTCAGGCCTCTATGTTTTTGAGTATCTCAGTCATGTGATCGATCTTTTTTGGGTAAAAAGCTTCTGATTCTACTTGATAATGATTATTGGGGTTGTTCAACATTCCTGTTAAGGTGAGAGACGATTCCATAAGATTGAATTAATGGCCGTCTTCTTTCTACTACAATCTTATTAACCCAATCGTGAGAACTCAAAGGGAGCAACAGACAAAGATAAATAGTGCTATTTCTTATTGGACTATTTAATAATTTCACTGAAGTTTTGTGAATCAAGTTGAACATCCAGCGAAATCAGTGAGGATCATGATCATATCTTTTGATAATAGCTGAAAATTAGGAAGATGACTTTGAAGATGTGAACTTTTTTAGTCTGATGAAGTGTTACCCGTATAGGTGTACGGGAGGGTTAGGTGTAATGTGGAAGGTGGTGTATGAGGTGTAATATGAAATGTGAATGTGTGAGTGTTAGGTGAGGTAAGTAGGTGTACCTACGTCCATTCGGCTTTTTGTAAAGATCCTTCTATTATATAAATCCTCACTCATGGGGCATGAAAAAATGATATCAAAGTTACTCTAAATTGTGTCTGTCTTGATTCTCTCTCTCTCTCATTCGTTCTCTCTGTGCATCTCATCTCTCCCTCTCTCCTCTCACACTCAAACCCCCTTGGGAGGGGGGTGGAGCCGATCTTGGCTCCACCCCCCACCCATAAACATGAAGCACTCGTACTTTTGACTATAGCTGAAAATTGGGAAGATGCCTTTGGAGATGTGAACATTTTGAGTCTGATGAAGTGCTGGTACTTTTTTATTTTCAATTTCAGTTATAACTTTTAGTTTCCACCTTTGTGAATAAGAGTTTTGTAAATTTATTAGCACAAATATAACAGACATATGAAGCTTTTTTCTAGGATCAAATTCAGAACAAAGATAAGACTGAATACCTCAACAAGAAAAGAACAAAGACACTTACATCTTGTTCGAGAACCAGACGACGTTCATGAAGTGCATGCTTCCGTCGTTCCAAACTTTGCTGTAATGCAGCATTTCCTTTTGCCTACTTACACCCAGAGGATGTTATCATTAGATAGGAGTTACACATCAATATTCAAAAGCAATACTCAGGACATCACATACTTCTTTGGCAATTTTATTACGGAGTTCATTTCTTGTTGCTTCCAGTCTTTGAATCAGCAATCTACAAAACACATAAAAGAGCCAAATATTTCAACCAACTAAAACAGTGTTGATGAGTCACAAAAAGAAGACAACTATATTTTCACTGCATCGTGGGCTTTGTATGCAGGTACTTTCATCATCATCCCTAAGCAATGACACAAAAATAGTTGGCACATTATTTGCAAGTGAGCTTGGGCCAGCGGAATTATCATACAGACATCTAACATATTACAGTTGTATGGATATATTTATGACCTGTCTGTTAAGAGAGTGGCAAGCTGATATACAAGAAAGCTTCCATAACGTAAAATTATATACATGGCATATACAACGCCAATAATGGTCTAAAAGCAAAATAAGCACATTTTTAAATGGTGTGCTAATAATTGCAGGGAACAAATTTGGTTCACAGTACATCATGTACTAACATCAAGAGTGTGAGCCTATGTAATATCAGCATATGAAACCAATGGATACAACTACAGTGTTCTGATCTATTAAGCTCATGGTTAAAAATTTGATCTTATCAGCTTTCAGGACACAAGTTGGTCAATAGATCTCGCTGAATATAATGATTATCTGGCATGAAAAGATAGCAAGACACCACAGAAAAGTCTACTCACTCTTCTTCTCCGTAGGAATCCTGTGATTGAGGTATTGAGGTTCTTTTTGTTGCCTGAAAATACCATGGCAAAATATCCAGACTTCAAATCAAGCACAAAAGTTAGCATGTCAAAATTCAGAAAGTATTTTCAACTCGGCCCTTACAGATAGACCCCATATGGATGACCTCTTGCTGCTGGTGGTACTTGAACTGCTTACAGGTTTATTAGAGCTTGTGGGTACTGAACTCCCATTATTTATTTTCGGAGTCTCCACAGATGGGAACTTCTTCCATTGTAAATGACTTATTCCAATTGTGCTTGAACTTAAACTTTTATTCTCAATTTGTCCTTCATGAATTTCCCTTGAGTTTCCAAAGTTAACTGATCTTGACAATAAGTTGCTTGAATCAACATGGTTTCTTCGAGCCTTTTTATTGAACTCTTCTTCAAATTCTTCTTCGTCAAGCACCTAAGGATTTCAGTTGTAGTTAGATGAATATTGCAAATCCGAAAATGAAAGCATTCTTGGTCCTGCACAATCTATGTTAGACATCTAATATTTTAATCATATGTTTTATAAAATTTTGAAGGCATCAATAACAGCATTCCTATATCTCCAATAAGACATGGATAAACAATCCAACACAGAAACTCGTTATTATACCACATACCTTATTATCGTAGATATCACTCCCCTCATTTCCACTGCTCCCACTCATGCTTCCACTAAGAACTCTTTCAGGATCTTCAGAGAGCCGATCATTATAATGATTATTATCAGCATCATGAGAATTCTCCTCATGGGCATGCAAAACTTCTCCATCTGACGATGCATGACTTAGACGGTCATCTTCTCGTGCACTTGCATCTCGAGAAAGCTGGATTTTTGGCAAACTCTCATCCTGTAACATAATAAGATAAACACATGAAACTACCATGCAAAATAATTAAGAGTCATTCAAGCCTTTGCCTCTTTTAGCAGTGTGAAAAAAGTTTTCCATTTGAAAGCGTCACTTTCCTGGACTGTGACTGTAGGATGTCTTGGTGAGAACCATGAGTACAAGTCTCAAGACTTACAACATTTCACCTCGAATCATTTAAATTTAGTGCTATATAAGTAAGGAAACTAGATACCCAACATGCAATATGTTAAATACCTCAAATATGTTATCGTACTCCTCGAGAAGAATCGTGATGATAGCTTGAGCATTATTGGCAGCTGCTGCAGCCGCAAGAAGTTGGGCAGAATTGTCCCCGCTAAAATCTGATTCGTCCTCAAAACCACATTCTCCGGTCATCAATGGTTTCAAGAGCAATGGTGCCATGCAGGCTGCCACAGCAGATGCTGTCATTCGATTTTCAGTAGCATGTGCTGCCACTGTTTGCATCATCCTCAGAACTCTGCATAAATAATCGAGTAAGTTATCAATGAGTCCCCTATCTCTGAAAGGGAAGTTATTCTAATGAAGTCAATTAGGAGAGCCATGATTCTGCACTCCCGTCACAGTCAAATAGACAGTACATACCTTTGAAGCAACCTTCGATTAGGTTCTGGAAAAGTTTCTGCAACAGCAGCTCGCATAGACAAAACTTGTGATTCCCTATGCTCAATCCCTATCAAAGTGACCAGTTGAATCCTAAACTCAAATTATTTTGAAAGAGAGTTACCATCAATTTTCATTGTGAAAATAGCAAGAACTTACTTTGAGCCTCGACCAGAGCAGCACAGCAAGGAGTAGGCACCGGTAATGAAGGAAGTTCTCTAAGGACATGCTGTAAGTTTGTGATCAAAATTAGCATTGGAGAAAGATATCTTAGAACGAAAGATTGGATAACTTCAGCATTGGCAGAAGGTATGTTACAATAAAGGATTGGATAGCTTAAGAACTCAGGCTTACCTTGATACAATCGCCTATAACATGGGCATCTTCATCAGGTCCAAACAATGACTTTCCTACAGTATAAATAAAATTCTCTTTTTATATTGTGAAATATATGATACAGAGATTACATAGGTGCAAAGCATCAAGTACTACTGAAAAGCAAACTATGATAGAGTCATAAAGACTAGTTATGAATAAAGAAGCCAAAGGCATGCTCGCATGTTCCTAAGAGTGAGACCTTAGAAAGACAGGCATACACAAAAGTTAAGCAACATTTCAAAAGATGAAAGCAGAGCCAATATAAATAATAAAATATTCATGTGGTCTGCAAGATAAATTTGACAAAATCTACATTATCTGCTCTAAACTTGAAAAAAGCCTGTATTGTGGGCTAGGTTGCCAATCATTAAACATATTCTGTGCTCTTTTACGCTCTTGTCCAAGGAACAACCGGTACACCTCTGCATCAAATCTAGCCAAACATGATCTCTTCTTCCACACAAGGCATTGGAAAGCTGCTCTTGCTTGTTTATGTGTATAAATCCCTGGGTCACTTGTATTAAGACATTTCTCATCATACCAACTATTTTGCGTGACTCCATCAGTATTGGCGCATTGCCAACTGTGGTGTGGAGAAAGGCATTTATGGCAGCATAATGCAATAATCGCAGCAACCATTATGAGACTTCCTCTTGGGATGTGAAAGGAACCAAACCCAGCAGGCCAGCTTATACTCAGATATGCACATCAATTGTCCCCTGAGTAAATTAGTATTTACCATGCCCAATTCCATTGTAGCATATACATCCTTTTGGCATCGATCTTCACCTTAAAGGATAGATATGCATGATCTGTTGCCAAGCCAATATGTCTACTAGAGATACCCAAATCTGTTATCACGGATAATAGGGATGGGATCACTTCAAGTAATAAACTGTGTTCACACATTCCTTGGGGTTTGGACATGTCAAAGTATCTGATCTTGGCCATAATGAAAAACCATTGTATATCCCAAATCCATTTGAGGGGGAGGAGGAGAAAGGGATATATGTCGACTTTAGGACTTTGATAAGAGCATTGCATATTAGAAGATTATTTGTTGCACCATGGGGTGTAAGATCACATTACAAAATGGATGTATATATTGTGAGATGGATATAAAAGAGTGAAATGTATAGTTCCACAAGCAGTCCTAATAAGAAGAATTAAGTTGTACCTTGCTCATAATCACGAACACGCTTTTCCACCTCATCAACATCTGCAGATTGCCTAAGAATGCCTTCCACACACACACCTGATATCTTGCAAGGAAAAGCAGAACTACGATCTTAATAGCTGTTCACACAAAGCCACTTCCATATCATATCATTTTAATTGTGTACTAAAAGAAATTTACAGCATGAAAACACTCGTAATATTTTAGAATTTGCCGAAACTTGAAAAAGATAAAACAATCAAATATACCGTATTGTTCTATAAAGCACAATGCTTTTTCTAAGAAAGAAGGGCTCCCATCAATGTCTTCCAAGGCTAACAGAATTGGCCTTCCAATAACCATTGATTTTACAGGTTTCTTGCTTCGACCTACAACAAATATATACATAAAAGAAAATATCAAATTGTGGGTCCAGACACACCTATAGAAACTGACATTTAGCTTCAGATCCACTCATAGATCAAATCAAATATCAGATTTAAAAATACTTATGTTCAGGATATTGCAAATATATTGTGTCCAAGTTTCCAAATTTTAACCAAAGATTATATTTGTAGCATCAAATTTAGACAATGTATTGTGGGTAGCCTCCTTGATCCACCTCTTTGTGCAGATCTAATTGATATGCTCATTATGAATACAATGCTACTTTATTATCATTCTTGATTTTATTTTCTCTCTAACCACATAAATCATTCTTGATTGTTGGTGGACTTATTGATCCCCCTCTTTATACAGATCTCAGTGGTAGCTCGTGTCTATCTGAACCACTGCCTCATCACCTTTGTCATTGACATATAAAGGCCATTATCACCCGAAAGATGCTGCCATTGATTTGGAGATCTCTCCACGTCAGAGCGGCCATATTGGAGATTTTTCAAGGGTAGAAGTTCCAGTATATCTTATTACTGTTAATCTAGATATTTATCTAAAACAAAATAACTTCGTTACTACACCTTTACAGTAAATGAAGCAGGATGATAGTTTCCAGCTGAATCCCTTCAAAAGCATGACAAGCATATAACGAAAAGAAGAGAAATTATTTTGAACATAAGCTTACATACTGAATGTTAAGTAGGAGGCACGTGAGAATACCTGGATCAATCGGGCCATCACCAGCATCAGTGGAATCATTTTTAAATATACCACTTTGTCCCAACATTAAATCAGCACTAGGTGCTGCAGAAATAGCTTTCTCAAGGCTAGCTTTCCACTCTTCTAAATCTTCTGCAGTTTCAGCCTGTGGATTCAGTAGTTACAGATGGCATCAAATTACAAGAAATGTCCATATGGTATTACATAAGACTCATTAAGTTAATAGCCAATGAAGGGGTAGAATGGGCTTTCTTAATTTTCATTATGAAGAGTGCAGTTTATGACACCTCTGCCAACTACAGTTCAACGAAAAGCAACTCATAAGTGCATTCACCTTGAGAGTGAAAGCCCGCCCATCAGGAAAAAGCACTGTAAGGAGTTTTTTGTCAGATCTCACCAACACTCTGCACCATCAACCAAGCATATATCAGTCACACATACCTTGAAAATCATAATGACAGAATAAACTCTTGGTTCATCATCTTACCTTCCTAAGTTGTTTAGGTCAATACCACCCAATGCCAAAATGGTGTCGTTGCCCTTGAAGAAGGAATTCTTGTGGGGGTTGGAGGAACAAGGAGATGAAAATAAGGCAGCTGGTTAGAAAAAACTTGATCTGAATGTTTTAAACATTAAATAAGCAAATAGGACAAGAAATTAAAGCATCAGAAACAAGAAGTATTTTATTATCAAAAGCATTAATATGGTTAGAGTGCACATCAGTGTATTTACTTCAATTAAGAATGAAATTTGTAGCTGTGATACTCTAGATATAAATAATACTATGCAAAAACTCACAGGGTCACTCTTATAGAACACCAAGGATGTCTCTGTCAGAACAAACCATCGCCTTTTCCATGATTTCCACCCTAATCCTGCAGAATCCAAACTAATTATAATTAGTAATAAGAACAAAACCACAAAGAAACCCATTTAAAGACTCTATGGATTTATAGACGAGCTAAACAAAGAAGAGAGACTTAAAGGGCTCATATTTTATTTATGATATGTAGTTCTCTATCTTAGGGCGTTGATAACGGAAACTATATAAATTAACTGGTATGCCAAACCAACGACCAAAGAACTGAGCAGCTCTATTAAGCATTTATGTTTTTTCTGTTTTGATTTGTTCGTGTTGCACATATTTAGATTGCATAACAGCAATAACTTTTCGAGACAGAGCATTACAAATGAAATAAAGCAATTCCCTCATTATTAGGGAGGAGCCAGATTAAAATAGTTGAATACTTCCGCAAACAATTGTTAGGAACTGGAAGGCAACCAGTTTTGTAGATGTTGCAAACACATTAGGAAATATGAGAATCAAACTTGCAGCCCTCTAGTTTTTAATGCATCAATTGTGAATGGGTTCAATCACATAACAATATTATGCATTGATATGTTCCTATATAGCTTGGATTGTCCACATCTTGACATTATCAGAGAATTAAACCTCAACAAAAGAACCATAGTAATGTTACCGCTTCTTGATGACCAAAGGAAAATATAAATTAATCAGAAGAAAGAGTGATTTTTAACCTTTCGATGAAATGAGCAATGATCCACTTTTATAAACCTACATGCATGAAACAATCTCACGATCAGTACCCCAAAAACGCACATCTTTTGATACTTATACTCTAATTAGAAAGGTACAGCCTCTGTGAATGAGTGGCTTACCAGATTGACTCCTCCTCGGCTGGTCGGACGTTTATATGGAGTTGCAGGGTTTGACATGCTTTAATGGACAAAACGATCCCTAGTTCAAGAAAAAAATTCCTTACAGAAATTATCAACCATGAAGACGTTGTCTTGTGTATTTTTTCCTCGATATCATCTGTATATGTTCTCTGTGCATTATCCAGGTATTCTGGTAAAAATAGAGGTGCTTGTCTTCACTCTTCAGCTTTTTAGAATATACCTAGTATTTAAAAACAACAAGATTAGTATGATATGCACTTGTATCAAATTCACCTTTAAATTTTGATTTGAAGCTATCGATGCCTCTCAATTATTCGAAAATCACCTTTAAATCTTAGAATTGGATAAAAGAGCCTTCATAAAATGAGACATACATATTAGAAAACAATTTTGACAGCAACAATACATGATATTTTATTACCTTCTGGTAAAAATATATTCTTCGAACACTGAAACTCTAAGACACCTTTGGACTATCCGTTGATATGGCATGTATACCATCAATATGGAGAAAATGAAAGGTTAAATGCAAGTATCTGAGCCTGTTTCAGGGTTTCAGGCTCAGGAACAATACGTTTTAGAGTTTCAGTTTTATGAAGACTGTCTTTGCGATGCCCAATTTGACGTAACTCAGAAGTTTAGAGTGCGATCTGAAAGGTACATTGCCAATTCTTTACACAGGAAATCGTCTCTGACGAACGAAAATAGAAAATCTCCAGGAAAGACAGTGACTTAATTGAAAATATGAAGAACTGCAGCTGTGAATTTTGCTCTGAATCTGCAATTTTCTGTAGGGAATCAACTACAAAGAAGAAAGAAGAAAAAGAAAGAAGAAAAGAAGGGAAAAAAAATACACAAGAAGAAAAAAAGGAAGAAGAATGAGAGAAGTGCCTGTTTCTTTCTCTTGAAATGCATCAGCCTGCTTGAGAGGGGAGAAAGAAGAGTTAGCGATGGCGTAACCTCGAGCGGAGAAAAAGCAGAGATTTTCTTTGGTTCACAGACAAGGTGTTATGAAGGGGATCCACCATAGCCACGAATCTTTTTTTCTTCTCTGCAGGAAAAGTGCGAAGAAGAAGAAGCATACGGAGAGAGAGAGAGAGAGAGAGAGAGAAAGAGAGAGATGAGAAAGAGATGAGATATGAGGATTCGAACGTGCGACGATGTGTTCGGACTCCGGAGTAAAGTCTTCTTCTTTTTTTCCTAATTTTCTATTTTTTTTGTTTTTTTTGTTTTTCAATTTTTATTTCCAGCGTGGCACCACTTCTTGGCCACTCCCCAACCCCACCCCAAAATCTCTCTCTCTCTCTCTCTCAATACTTCTCTGTCTCAATACTCTCTTTTCTTCTTCTTCTTTTGGTAAAAAAGCACACAATTATATTAATTGTATGTAAAATCCACTTCGTAGTCTCCTCTACCTATCATATGCCTATGTAGGGAGAGGGACGTTCTGTAATGCTATTAAAAAAACCTGAATATGCATTTCAGGAAATGATCCCCCCACATGCTCTAACATCCAAAATTTCCACATGAGAATACCTTTAAGCTTCTTTATATAGGCTTTCACCCCATTGTCTATTATCAAACATGAAAGCAACTTACGCATATTCCAATTGTGTTGTAGACCCCAATAACGTAAAATTTGGAACAATATCTCCATCTCATCATTTGAACCATTTTGAACATATTGAGAAAAAACCCATTGTTGAGGTCTCAAACAACAACGAGTTAAAACATGCCAAATGTCCAATAAGTACTTCCAATAGGACATCTAATGAACCTATGTGTACTATCCTCCAATGGAACGGTGCAAAAGAAACAAGTGTCGGACCCTAGTCCTCGTCTCTTTAAGGCTGAACCTAATGGGAGCCCACCAATCATGACTCTCCGTATGAATACCTTTGCACAAAATGGTAGATGGGAATGCCAACTACGTTATAATATTTTCCACTACCTTCCATCTGACTTACATACATTCCACAACTTCGCTGCTTTAGGAGATAGCCAAGATAATGATGCCATCACATGATGATCAATATATTTGTAGTGACTTGTAACAAGCGTGTACCATCTTGTAACCACCAATCCACCCAAGGTGCAAAAATTGTTTTCAATTGCAAAGATCCTTGCAACAATAATATATCTTGTAATTTCTCCCAAATAAATCCATAATTTGGGGCAATACATAACCATCGCTTGGCATCTTCAAAATCGGACAACCTTTGAGATTCATTATCACCCACGTCTTTCAAATGTACAATCCCCAATTGAAATAAACGATTGAATTGAGATCTCAACTTCTCTTTCCCATGCCAAAACAACACTCGAGAAGAAACAAGCAATTCATTTTGTAATGAATTACAATATTCTCGATCACTTGATGGTTCCCATTCAAAAAGAAATAATGCACATTGCAACGATCTCACCAAATGTTGTCCACATACAAAATGTCGAATCTTTAGAGGAATACTTCCATCGAGTAATGACCACCAGGATGCTTGAATATTTGTTTTCCCATGCACCAATCGTTCGTGCCCAATAAAATATTGCATCATAGATATCCATGGCTAATCTTCTTGACATATATATCGTAATAATGCAAATCTACGAGCCATCAAGTGTCTTTCCAAATCCAATATTGTTGCACCACCTAACCTTTTAGGAGTAGCCAAGTGGTCCCATGAAATCCATGTAAGTCCCATCATCTCTCTCTCTCTCTCTCTCTCCAACACGTTTATTTAGTTGTGTATCACTCTCCCTTCTACATCGACACATTAGTTTTTAGTTGCAGTACTGGCATGCCTTGTTGTGTTTTTGTATTGACATGTCTTTGTTCTGTTTTGTATTGATAAGTCGATTAGATCTCATGTCCCATCTCGTCTCACCCTTCAAACATGCAACGAATGGCCATGTGTAGGGCACTCGACTCGCTAGAGTTTTGTTTGTGTTATGTATGTCACTCATCCTTTTCAATCGTATTGTCTTCTAACGAACGTCCTCATAAGGTTCCAAGCATGCCTGTACACCTTTCTAAGGCAACCAAAACTTGTCCAGTGACCAATCTTGCATTGGTACATATTTTGCAAGTTGTGTGGCGTTATGAAGTACATTCTCAATTTTTATGACCTGTTATGCCCATACACCTTTCTAAGGCAGCCAAAACTCGTCTCTCTTGCTTGGTACATCCTTTGCAAGTAGCGTGGCGTCTACATTCTCAAAATTGTGACCCGTTATGATGCATATTCTTTGTTGGAGAATGTTGAAATGAACTACTTGAGGGTTGTTCTATTGTATATATGGAAAATTGTGTTAAATATTTACGCATCCTTGGAATTGTGTTTTGATTTCAAATGCATGTTAATGAACAATCCTATGATGGGTGTTGACGGGGTGGGGTGTAGCCATAGAAGGAATAGTACGAAGAAAATAGTGATAGACATAGATAGAATGTAGATGTAAATTGATTATTGATTATTGATTGGTTCACCTTCATGCTTACAATGGGATTATTTGGTAGCCAATTGGGTCAATCCCATTAATGAAATGTTTGTTGGTACATCGTCCTTGTGCCCTTTCATATCATCTACCTCTTTACATATCTATTTATTATCTTGATCTCTATCGTGCTTCACTAAAAACCTCGTACTACTATACTAGAGCTTACCAAACCTAGCATTCTAAATAGTAGTATTTTATTTTCATAAGACATCCTTGGAATGTGTAGGGAATGGCCATGTGTGGCAAACAAGGGCTTACAAAGTTTGATGCCCTCGGAAAATGTAGGAAATGGTCAAGGACGAGAGGCTAAGGTTTACCAATCATAACTACTTACGTTGGGGTGGAAAGTAAATTAGGATTTTTATCGTCATTGCATGGCAACACTTGATTGGCCCCAGAAATAACGGTGTGAAAGTGTGGGCTTCTATGAATACATTGCCAATTCAAAAGAAAGAGTGCATACACCCATGATCCCATCCAAAGTTGGCTTTAACCTTTCTAGTTAATCTCATACCATTGAACTTTGACTTTGGCACTTTACTTTTAATAAGTATTCGCCTTTGTGAATCATGCCTTTTTGGTTGAAATTAAGGATTAATTTATTGTCTAATTCCAAGTTTCTCCTCAAAGTTTCCCATGTTTTTAATGGACAATCCGAAAAGGTTGTTCTTCCTTTGAACTCCTCAACTTATGCACGGATCACTCTTTATCATAAAAGTTTACAAATATACTTCATGTAAGTCTAGGGCGATTGTAATCCAATATTTATAGCTAGGTACATCTAGTGGTCTTGTCATATAAGATGGGATCAACTAGACACTAAAGGGTTTACTTGGGTGCAATGCACATAAGGATAGTTGGCTTGAGACATTATATCGCTTCACACACATTTCGTACATTTGTGCAATTGAAATTTCAAAATCCAAAATCTTATGTTTTATGTAAACCACATATTTGCTCATGGCAAAGGTCAATCAATAATTGTCAATGTTGATATCCATTGTGTTTCTTGGAACAGCCACACCTCGCACTTAAAAAGTGTTTGATATATTTTAAGTGGTTGTACAAATAATCTAGCCAAAAATCAAAGATTCTCTGGATCATGAATTAAGGATGATTAAAAGGATCATTAATTCACATTGTTGATATTGGAAATTAAACTATATTTGTTTTATGCATAGAAAAAGTCGATCTAAATCCATTGAGTCCTTGGAGGGTTTCTCAATGATAGAATCCAATAATCCAAGCTGCCCTCTCCATTTTGTTTTGCGTAAATTGTTTCTTCTATGGACATTGCCTTAACTAATGAAAACTATTAAATAAAACAAAAAAACATGATAAATGCACATCTAATTGTTGTGTGTTCAACTATCTACATTTTCCGGTGGATACACGAATAATAAAGGAATGACATGAAGAGCACAAAGAATATCGTTGTGGATACTCTTTCCACACATGTTTTGTTATTCTACATATTTTATTGGTTTTTTTAATTTGAATTTAAGAGATGTGCATATTTCACTTTAGCTTCTAAAATTTGCTTCAATTTAGTTGCTTACCAAATTTGGTTGTTTATATCTCATGTGACATATCTTCAACTTGGATCATCTCATAAGTTTGATTATTAGAATTGTGCATATTCGTCTCATGAGTTTGAGTTTCTATAACTTTGAAGAGGAGACATGCTTCACAATAGGTACAACTAGGAGACCATGGAGACTCCTCGGGTTTTGTTTGAATTTAGTTGCTCCTTTATGTTTGATTTGGTTTGTTATTGATTCCATAGTTTATAATGTGGAAAATGTGACAATGTTGAAGTCATGATAATGGGAATGACATGCGAAACCTAGAATTACGGAGGGTTTTTAAGACAAAATCAACATCATACCCACCCATTACTAAAAACTTAGACCCACAATCTTCCATTATAAATCACAAGCTTTACCGCTACACTGTCATGGTTATATCATATATGCATATATTTTTCATGTAACCCCATGTAACTATAATCAATAATTTGTCAAAGGTAAGTGCTCTCACATTGTCAATTACCATATAATGTTTGGTCATGTACGTATTCCTAGTACCTACATGATGCATCATATGTATATTCAACTTACATCATATACATTTTATTTTTCTTTCAGTAAATCAACAGGAATTGATCTTTGTTTCTTATGACTTTGATTTAATTAATTGTTTGGTTAGTCGAAATCCTACATCATGGTGTCCACTCCGATGTATATGGGTTGTGCTTCATTGATTTGTCTAGTTAGACGTGCATTGGAAGATCTTGTATATTAATTATTAAATTTGATTCACCGGTCACATGTTGACTTGACAATTTTGTTTGTTTCCTTGGTGGTGTAAAGGGGGTCCATGGGATTTCATTGCCCTTTCCTTCTCTTGGTATAAATGAAGTTAATATTGAAGTAATTTTATTTAACATTTATTGAAAGGTTTATTACACCCAATTTGAACTTGGATCCTATTATAACAAAATAACTCTCTATCATTCAACTTTACATTGAAACATCATTAGCCCTATAAATATTTGTTTGAACCATGTAGTTGCTTGTGGGTTACGTCTCTTTGATGTTTATTTTCATGGATTATAATTAATTTATGAGCTTTTCATGATACGTGTTCTATTGTAACTTGTTATTATTGATTGACTTCTTGTTACAATAGTTGGTTATGGTCGCTTTATAAGGAAGATCATGCCTGGTGTGAGTGATTGGCTTTTCATTGGTATAGTTTGTTATGGTTTTGTGTTCTTGTATAATGTATATGTGAGTGCCTTCTGTATAGTTTTGGTTATTTGACATAGAAGATTATGGTCAACATATCGTAATGTTTACTTCATTTGATTGAAATATTCCTTGACATTTATAATCTTTGATCCTCGTGTACATCAATGAGATGTAGTGGACCATTGCACGACACTATCACTTCAATGGGTGATATATGTCATTATGGATCAAGGAAACACGATTGATATGTAGTTATAAAAGATCCTTTGTGTGCATTGGTTAAGTTGTGTAAATTGGCTAATTATCAGGAATCACGTAGCATCCAAAACTCACGACCTATCATATTATATCTTATTGGGATAATTTGTTTGTTATGTTTCTTATTGTATCGTGTGTTGTGATGGTAGAGGCACATTGTCCAATTCTTATGTCTTATTTAATATATATATATATATATATATATATATACACATATATATTATTTTGTTGTCATGCGAATATGTTCCACTAATGAATTGCCTGTTATAACAAGCACTTCAATACATTGAAGTGAAAGGAAAAGCAAGTTCAATGAACTTATTGGAGGTAAACTAGAGAGAAACGTGTGAGTGAATGCTAATATGTATGCATGGGCATTAATATAATATACTACGATGCACAAGTGCATGTGTTGCAAAAACTGATAAGAGTGTTATGACGTAGACCATGGAAAACATGTTGGAGAGGGTCTACATTCCACGTGTAAGGGACTTTTACAAGAGAAAGGAATATCAATAAAGATGTTACCATTGTCTCTTTGACACCAACCTACAATGTCATTTAACATGGCATCATATGTAGATCATATATGGGCCCACTAGAGATCATGTAACACTATTTGTAGCACTAGTATTGACCATTGTATTCTCCCCGCTTAAAATGAAGTGCATTTGCTCCATTTTAATGTGCATATTTGTAGGGTTTATGTTTATTTTGTTGTGCATGTAATCTTTACTCTCTTACTTCACATGTTACATTTCACCTAGTTGAATATTAGAGATTGCAATAATTAGCACTTGGAGTATGTTTTGGGTGGAGACATTTCTCAGTGTTTTAAAGAACACTACTCCCAACTTCATATGTACTAGTCGGGCAACCAATTATTTCCCGAGTTGACATGTTGAATGAGCACAACCCTAGTTAGGTATTTCTTCTTTCACTTGTCTACTATAGTATGAAATGAAGGACATATCATAATGAGGATGTTGTTTCCTTTGCAATATTTTTATTGCAACTACCTTTCTTTATATTCTTTTGGGCAATTATTTTCATCAATACTAAAATAAAAATAAAAATAAAAATTGTTGGTTTCCTAAAGCTCCACATATTATCTAATTGCATGTAGTGGAGTTATTTTTGAGATGGTTTACTTAAGTAATATGTATGAGATTGTTCACAAGCACGAAGCACATAGGTAATATGCACGAGTGTACTCATGATTGGACTTCATATCCAAGTTTGGTGCAATGAAATTACATTATGACGAAGTTTAAGAAGTTCATTTGGTGTCTTCGTGTGGATCAAACATGATAAACAATTATACGCATGATTTGATGATAGTACGACACTCACAATCTCCTTTGTTGTTGTATTCATGTGCTCATTGTAGGTGATTCCCTAGCATGTTGCTAATGAAGGTAAACAACCATGGGTAAAGCCAATATTGTGCAATTATGGATGCATCTTGCATGCTAATATAAGGGCTGATTCTCTATGCTTTTGAATCTCAAGCACATTTGGCCAAATTTGTCATGGGTCAACCTTCTCCATTCTTTGTCGAATGGTGATGGAGTATGCGTATAGGGTAGCATTCTATGCACCAAATGTCCCTCGCTTTTGATTTTTCCTTCACATGATTTGTAGAATCTTTCAACTCTAGTAAGCTAAGTGCTTAGTATTTGTCTTGATGGTGGGCGAGAAGCTTTGGGTTGGCCTATTGCTTTGTGACTCATGAGCATTGAGAGAGAGAGAGAGAATCGTGGTGTTTGTGCATGTTTATTGTACTTCAAAATAGAATGTATTATTTTGTGCACATTTATTTCGATTTGTGCCTCTTGGTGAATGAATCTTTATTTCAATATGTGCTACCATATGCACATTTATCCATATATCTCTATGATTGTTAGACCATAATAATGGTTTTTAAAGTGTATTGTGCACACTACGTGCATTTATATGGATAAAAAGAAAAATCCGAGTGCTGGCATTCAATTCCATGCACTTCACATTTATCCATAAAATTTCTTTGTACATTTGGGAAATCATAACTATTTTTTGAAGTATATTATTGTGGGTGCACACATTACTTATAAGTAGATTAGGACATTATTTATTACCCAATAAATAAGTCCACTTGCATGATTTTAAAATTGGTTATGTTATTTGTCCTCATTAAACATCATGTAAATTGGTTGCAGTTACCAATCAAATTGTTCGTTCTATATTGTAATGCTCTCTAGTCAACATCGTCAAGGGCATTGCTATCCTTTCCCCTTAGCGTAAATATGAAAACTTGAGTGTTGTGGCAAGAAACAACACCACACTAGGTGATTTACCACATTCCAATGACTATTAATACATAGGTCACTACCGATTGGAGTGTGCATTCCCTAGGTCTCCTAATTGTGTAGCATGCCCAAATGTAACAGAGTCAAACCAACATTTTTTGTGGGAGTGCCCAAAGGCCCATCGAATAGGGCGGCAGGTTGGTTCCCTATTGCAATTATGTCAAGTGCAAGGCACAATCAAGTGAGGGAATTTATGTTGGGTATCATGGGAGGCCCCAATTGACAAGTACAAACATCAGGAGGCGGGGATTATGCTGCTAATAAAGGCACAAGAGATTTTGTTTTCCACAATTGACAATATCCACTCGACTCATATTAATGCCAAATCTCAAGTTGTGTTGGAATTGGTCAACCCAGTAACTCTT
The DNA here is from genome assembly GCF_043228905.1 of Azolla caroliniana. Classification (NCBI taxonomy): domain Eukaryota; kingdom Viridiplantae; phylum Streptophyta; class Polypodiopsida; order Salviniales; family Salviniaceae; genus Azolla; species Azolla caroliniana. The sequence goes on along the minus strand of NW_028230441.1, from coordinate 7,734,662 downwards.
CGGATTATCTGGAAAATGGGTCTTTTCCAATTAAACCGTGCATCAAGCAATGTTATTGTAGGAGATGTGAAGTGAAGTTGTAATCACTCTAAAGAGCCAGTACGATGGCCTCGCAGGCGGATCCGATGGAGTCAAAAGACAACGATTAGCTTTCATCTAATAATGGTCATCCTCTCCCTTTCTTGAGTCAGTGGGCCTCCACATAAGATGGAACTATCGTGTCCCTATTGGGATTTGTATATAACATTCTCATCTCTAAAATTTTATAACTAATGGGAGAAGTTTTTTTGGGAAAAAAAAACTTAGAGTATTGTAAGCTTAGGTTTGGAATGAGCAAACACAAGAGTGCATGAACCAAATGTGGAATATTATGTCATAAAAACAACCCTCCGCTCCACTGTTTAAGACTCAAACTAACATCACTAAGCTTAGTGCTACAATGCACAACATTGTCATCTTGATATATCAAAATCTTAGATTTTCAATAAGGTATTGACATGAACAGAAACCATGATCTTTCCATGTTGTGCTTCCACATGTAATGGCTTGTTTGTGCACGATTTAAGTTGCACAAACTTCACAATGGTCAAAAGTGTATAATTTGACAAAGGAATCATCCTTAAACTTTGATCCTAACTCGCTACAATTAAACAATTCAAAACTCTAGTTCATTTATTCTAAGCAAGGGTTTATTATTATTTTAGTAGTTCTTTGTTTGATATTCTATCTTTATGCAATTTTTGGGAAGTAAAACATAATTAAGGTTTCTCGTGATAAAGGCCATAGGTAATCATTCACAAAAGACATCATTTTGATTATAAGTTTATAACTTGATCATACATAGCTGGTTACACCCTAAAGAAAACCCATGCAAATTCCAACCAATGTTTCAAGAAATCCCCAAAAATATGTCAATATTGTATACCTCAAGACATCATGTAATTAGATATTTGGTATAATGCACAAAAGGTATAATAGCAACCACATACTAAAATCAATAAACAGTCTCATAAATGTAATGATCTAGTTCATGATGGAAAATGAATGAAAATATTTTTTGTCGTTCTTGTTGATATGTAGGTATTGAGATGTTGAGGCAATGGGGGGGCTCATTAACATGGTTTCACTGCCTATATGTACATTGTCCTCACGCATTGATGACATTAATGCATCAACTGAAGTTTGATGTAATCATGCCCATGTATATGCCCTTGTGATGATAATCATAGTGTTATGAACAAGCAAATTTTGGTTGGGATTCATCTATTGTCTTAGTGATTAAGCATTTGAACTATCAACATACACAAAAAAACAAAGTTCCATATCCAGATTGTGTATGGTATCAAGCACAAAGGTGAACTCATAATGAGCTCCCACAAATTTTAAGTTCCAAATCTTGCCCCGTGTATCAACACTAAACCATGCATTCCAACAGTTAAACTTATAGTCAAGCACATTTATAATAAATTCTTCTTTTAATGGAAAATAGTTTTTTATTTTGTTTATTTTCAAACGTTCATTTTGCTCAATTGAGGTTAGTTCTCACACATTTTATGGCTTTCTTGAATCCCAAGGCCTAATAATAATAATAATAGTAATAGTAATAATAATAACAACAACAATAATAATCATGGCCCAACTATGAAGCCCCATTTTCCTAATCAATTAAATAGTACACATCATAGTTCTTTCATGAGTTTTTCCATTGTACATTAGCTACCTCATAGCATTTATGAGGTCCCTTCTATTACAGTCTAGCGCTATAACACTCCATAACAATGTATTTCATCTGTTAGCATTTTACATGGATAAGAAGAAAGCACAATAACTTCAGCTTTGTATGTTTTGAGAGATGTCAATGTGACTTGTAAAAAGGGTGAATGAATGTAGCTAATGCCAAATACAAACTTTTAAGACAGCATCGAAATGTATGTGAAGCAACAATGCAAAACAAGCCCAAAACAATTGGATAAAAACCTTGCGGTAAGGCATTTATAAACTAACACCTTTTGAAATAAAGAGAAATACTTCTTAAAATAATGTATATAAAGCTTTCTGCTAGATTGCATACAGAAATTATTTTCTTGTGAAATTAATTTGTATAAAAACCACTAAAGCTCTTGATTAGCAATTAGCCCCAAAATACAAGTTTACCAATTGATGATAGCAATTAGCAAAACTACAAACACATTGATGATAAAAAATTCACAAGCAGTCATTATCCATGGTGTTACAGTAGAGTGTTCTGATCACAAATTCTGCATATATTATTGAGTAATTAGTGTATTGTTTACAATAAACAGTGTAGCATGTCAACAGGTTCTATATCATCTATTTAATAAACTCCTTCTTTGGGCCAAGGAGACCTGATAATGAAGCACAATGTGTTGACTTGTAACTACATTTTTCACAACAATACTGAAGGGCCTCTATAACCACAATACATCTGTATAAAAGTAGAATAGTACAAAAGTAAATGAGTCTACTTCCAAATGCATAAAATATAATCAAAAGCTTTAGATCATAACAGATCCAAGCACTTAGATAATACTAATAAGCCAAACCCAAGCTGTACAAAGAAGACTAATCTAAATGCAAGTGCATGCTTCTCTCAATATCATTAGCCATATGGATAATATTTTTCACCTATGTCTAGGGCATATAATCACCAATACATGGCAAGTTTATAAATAGCCAGAAATATTGTGGATGTCTTAGCTCTGATGATATTAATTAAATCACCCTACGCAATTGTTTGTTCCATGAATATTTAAGCAACCCCAAAATTTCTCAAATGAAGATAAAATATTCAATATATACATACCTCTCAGGTATAAAGCCCCTTTTCTTCAAGCATGCTTGAATATCACAAGCCTCTTGGCTGCAAGGCTCTTTGCTTTTAGGCATCTTGGACGAACCGTGTGGTAAAAGCTATCTGATAAAGTGAAAAAGAGCCAAAGTTATCCTGGCCAGCAATTACATAAAATTACACCGCACCTTTCGTGCCACAAAATTATACTCCTCAAATCGGCAACAAATTCCTCAAGCAGAATACCACTCCAGTAAGGATGCAGTAAAACAGCCCCACCATTATTAACACTACATTTTTTGGGTCATTTTTGGGATATTGACGAAGATACTCAAGAGTTGTGTTCGTATCTCAAGCTAGAATTCCAATTTACAAGCATCAATACTCTAGTTCCCAGCACTTCTTAGATACTTGGTCCGCTGTATTTGAATAGCAGTAGCACTTTCCCCTGGTAACTACATTGAGAAGTAAAACAGCAAGTAGAGTACAGCCACGTAACAGAAAAAGACAAGGACTACGCCAAACAGATGACAATCATTCATAAGTAGATGTCAAGACAATCCTACTCGTTAAAATTGAACAGGATTAAGTTAGTGACGATAGATCTCAAGATTAAAAGGCATACATCTTCAGAAAGGAGAGATCTTTAGTGTGAGTTTAGACAATAATATACGAGAAAACGAGAAGACCAGTTATATAGCCAATGTAGTAAAATGTTCTCATTTTTGCTGTAATGACATAGACCCAAAGAACATCGACAAACCATCCAAGAACAAATCCTCACACTGCAGACAAATTTTCCAAAATGACATAGCAACCCGTTCAACAAAAGTTTTGCCTTCTTTGCAACAGAAAGATAGTAGTTCAAAGATAATGATATGTGAAATGACTAGAAGGTCGAGGTAAGTTTAGACAATGATATATTAAGAGGCTAGAAAATTGTGTAACCAATTTGGCAAATTGTTATCTTTTCTGCTGCAGTTAAACAGCCCAAAGAAAGTGTACAAACATCTACAGTCATCCAAGAGAATTCTCAAGAATGCAGACACATGCCACAAGGAAAACCTGTAACCGCTTTTAACACAATTCCTTCTCTTTTTGCTCAATGTTTTAATATTGCAATTTCTCAAAGAGTTTACTTTTTTTTAAAAGTAACAATAATCTTAAACAAGCAACCATCAGAAATATGCCTCACATTACAAACGAAGTTGCCGATCCCAATCTATATTCAATTTGGCAAAATTCAATCTTTTTGCCCAATATCTTTTGACACTTCAAATTCACAAGATAAAAAAGTCTAAAATTTCAAAATCCTCCACAAGCTAAGCCATAATATGGGCACAGAACCTCACATAACATATAAACGCTCAAAAGTTTAATCACCAGAAGATAGTCTATGTATTTTGCTCAAGTATTTCTATGTCTGGTTTTTTCTACACAAACAATAGAAGGTCTACAGTTTCCAAGGGGTTTCTGTTTCTATTTCTAAAGAAAGTTAAAAACAAACACTATTTTCTCATGTATCTGAGAGAGATTAAAAACTCTTTCTCACGAAATCTGTCTTGATTGACCATCCAAGAACCTCCTGTTGTAAATAAAGAAACCCAAAAGCTAACATGACCTCATAGATGGCCTGAACTAAATAAGATTTGTCCATAACCTTTCTCAACAATAGTCTGCATGTCTAGTTTTTTCCTATGCAGAGAAGTCCGACTTTTCCTCGAAATTCCTATTCCAGGAAAACGCGGTCTTTCCATGTATCTGAGATACATCAACAGGCATTAATCAAAACTATTAACAAATTTGGCAGAATTTATATCTTTTCACTGTATTTCTCGAGAGAAATCCTGTGTGACTTTATACAGGGTAAATTCTCGATTCTGAAGAAAAATCTAAACGTAAACATATAATCTTCCCATGCTTCTTAGATGGATTGACAGATGTTTACTTGCTAAGAACTGGATTACTCTAACAAAGGATAGCAATGAAGATTGACAATAACTGAGAGAAAAGTTAAAGAAAGAAAGCCAACCTAAGCAATATCCGAGTCGTTGTTGGCGTCGAGATGACCTTGGAAAGCGTAGAATAACTCGCGAAGAAGAAGAAGATAATGATGATCAGGAGACTCTTCTCTGTTGATCCAAACGTCCATAGCATCCGACGAGGCCCTCGAAATTTACGGACAGGAACCCTAAGACGTTCTGCAGAGAAGAGAAGCCCGGTTCCTGTAGGCTGTATTTGTAGAGAGAGAGAGAGAGAGAGAGAGAGAGAGAGAGAGAGAGAGAGAGAGAGAGAGAGAGAGAGAGAGAGAGAGAGAGAGAGAGAGAGAGAGAGAGAGAGAGAGAGAGAGAGAGAGAGTGACAATCGGCAACGGTTCGGTTTGAACCGAACCGCGAAACCGCAGCTTAACGGTTTCAACGGTCCGGTCAGGTTTAGGTTTTTAAAAACGGTTCGGTTCGGTTTTAATAGCCAGAAACCGCGGTTTTAAACGGTTTTTTGTTTTTTATTTTTTATTTTTATTAAAAAAAAATTAAAAGTTTTATAAAAAATAAATTTAATTTTGTAAAAAAGTTAAAATTTGTTTTTAAACAATCTTTTCATTTTTAGACCTTATATTCACATTTTAGGAACATCTTACAAATTTAAAAAAAATAAAAAAATGAAATATTATAGATTTAAAAAATTAAAAATTAAAAATTAAAATTTTTGACCTATGCTGAAAACCGAAACCGAACCACGAAACCACGGTTTTTACGATTTAATGGTTTTAAATTGTTTAACGGTTTCATGGTTCGGTTCAGGTTTCAAAATTTTTTAACGGTTCGGTTTGGACCCTCTCAAACCGAACCATTGCCGATTGTTAAGAGAGAGAGAGAGAGAGAGAGAGAGAGAGAGAGGAATTAGTAATCTGTTGAACATGTATGTGCTTCGGATGATCAAATATTATGATTTTGGGTTTGTGGATGTATTTCTTCATAATTCATTCTCTTTTTGGTCGTTTGGCACCCCCCCCACACTAGGAATGGAATCCATGTATATATGTATATGTATACGATGTATTGGACTTTCAAATGACTCTCTTTCGTTCTCTGTCATACATGAGTGGCGATGAAATCCGTTGCACTAGGGCTTCGTGATAGTCCATGAGTACCTGATCAATGCCATCCACGCTTGTCATCCAATGCAAAAGTAAATGAAATCATGCTTTGGATGCTAATAGCGATAGACAAAACAAAACGCAAAAATATATGTTCTAGTGAGGCACACAACATGCACACACACACGAGTAGTTTAAGAGATGAATGTGGACTCGGGCTACTTTAGTTGCCGACAATACCTCCTAATGTGGCATATTAAACATACTAATCTTTCCCCCTCATTGGCTTTTCAACAAATGAGGAACCTTGAGAAATGTGGATGGGAACTATACATGTTTTATTCGTCTCATTTTACTTGTGGCTCGAGTTCTTTGGAACGTTTTATTGGTCATACTTTAGGCCTCTCATTTAACTACAATGCATTGTCGTCATCTACTATCCTTATGGCAATTTGAACTACAACTCAAAATATAAATAAAAAAGGTGACATAAAATTGTTGCGAATTGAACAAAGACCCCCAAATATCTGATCTCAAAGGAAGTTTTCAAGCTGATTGAACGTGGCAATTGCTTTGAGGCACATGTTCATTCCACGGTCAATTCGAAAACGAGTGAGTACAAGCCTCGAAATCCCCAATGAAAATAGCGTAGAAGGAGAAGCCGTTATTGCATAACACTATGCCAGTCCATGCTGCCACGCCACGTAGTGGATGTGTCATGACATTGGCATGCCACATAGGGATCGACTTGCCACATCACATATATACATACATACATACATACATATACGCTCGTGTCTAACTACTACAAAATATTAAAGAGGCCAAGTGAGGGAATCGCGGGCACGAATGGTGCCGATTGCTCAACTGCGGGCGCATGCGATCTACACCGTCCAATGTGGATAAAAAGTTGACGTCTTTCACCAAGAGCCCAACTCTATCACTAGGAGCCCGACTATCTGATAGCCTCTGTCACTAGGAGCTCGACCGACTCAAAGCTTGACATAAAAAACTTAAAAAAAAAATGAAGTAATTTAAAAGTAACAAAGTGATAACATGACAATTAAAAATGAATGGTCTAGTGTTCAAAATTTTTACTTTTTTCTTCAACTTCTTTCATTTTGGTGTTCTTCTCTTCGACTTCTTTCTTTTTTAGGGTTTCAACATTTGGTTTAGGGTATGTTGTCAGTGGTGACTTTACAATTCATTTACATTTAAGGGGCCCTAATGGTGGTATTGAGTTCAAGTTGAGAACTTGAAAAGATGAAAAGTTGATGTATTGGAAATTCGTAAAGTGACGTATGCATGGATTGGTACGATAGTGCAATCAAATTTTGTATAATTGATTTCTTAATCAAGAATGCATGCGAGAATTTTAGATGGAATGCCCTTGAACTATTTTGGCAACATGATACAACCAAATAGGTCTTTATAGAATGTCAAAAGGGTTATTTATTTAATGCTTGTCTAGTTCAAAATAGCTTGAATACACATATCCATGACTTTGCTTGGAAAGTGATTTTATAGCTCAAAACAATATTCGAAGCAAATACTAGATGATTTGTTGAAATACAAGTCAAACAATGGTCTCCTGATGGCTTGCTCCTATAACCAAATAATTAACAATGTTCTCATCATAGCCCCCCCATGCATCCTTGTGATTTGCTCACTTCTTTTTACAACTGATAATGAGCTCACTTCACTTTTTTTATAGCTTTCAATAGCTCATTTGTCAAATAAAAATAGGATGGCAAGCACTGCCACTTCTCCGTAGATGGTCACTTAGCTTCCACAATTACTATGTCATTGTTTTCGCATTTACAAGTTACAATTTCACATTTGCAATGGTAGATCTTTTATCCTATGATCTGTATAATTAGCATCAAGCCCTTAACACTTTTGTTCAAGTAAAGTTAGTTGTAGCCTCTTACCATTTGGTCTATGTTTGATTGTCAATTTAATATGCAACTCACTCATGTTACAAGTAAAGTTAACTCTGAGACTCATAATTTTAGTTTTTTCTTGGTTCTTTGACTTTATACCATGGAATACTACCTCCAAATTATGAGCCAACACAAGAAGAAATGACACAAGAACACATTCATATTTCCAAACTCACTAATGTTCCATGTTCACATTTTCAAACTCACTCATTCCCATTCACAATAATATGCAACTCACTCATGTTCCAAGTAAAGTTATCTTTCATAAATTGGGCTTTTTCATGGTTTTTGGACTTTATACCATGGAATACTCTACTTGTGGATCATTAGCCAATACAAGAAGAAATGATAGAATAACACATTCACATATTCAAACTTGCTGGAAGCATTGGACACCACTTGGAATTTCCAAGATTAAATATACATAACAAACAACTACAAAAGAGTACCAGAAACAGTGGCACCTATAACATTCCAATTCCACATGAAAGATTCCATATTAGCATGTAAAATATATTACCATGCATACATCTCTCTAGAGTACCAGTATCAATATATTACTACACAATAGAAACAATGGAACTGTGTTCTCTCCACCACCAGAGCAATATTGACGTGATTGGAAAACAATGAATCTGAGGTAAAAGAGCATATGAAAATGTGGTACGTTTTGCTTAAATTTTCAATATACCCATTGTAAAGAAATGGGCGGCGTAGGTGATGTTGTGTGGTGGAAGTGAACTCTGTGTGTGTACGTGAGACAAGTAGAGAGAGAGAGAGAGAGAGAGAGAGAGAGAGAGAGAGAGCTTAGAACAAGAAGTTATGTTAGCAAAAGATGAATTACATCCAACGGTAACTAAGTTACAAAGGGTTGGTTTAAATACCAACTAACTTAGGCCAATACAAAACTAGCCTATTATGTCCACCTTCTAATGTGAAAGCCACTTCATTGGGGAAGTTGGGTTTGATTCTCAACACGCCCCTTCGAACACAACTTCCAGTCGTCTAAGAGATTGTTTTGATGTTCGGCTCGTTTCGGCTTTCTGGGTTTCTCTACTCTATGGTTGGATGGTCTTATTGACTTTGACTAATCTCCATCGTTCAACTGCGTCATACTCTTCGTTTGGCTTCGTGCGGCAACTGTTCTTCTTCGTTCGAGTTTCGGCTGTTGGGTTACTCAGCTTCTGTTGTCGTACTCCCCCTCAAGCTCGGCAATGTGGAGATCGTGAGACCAAGGTCAGATGAAAATTGTCTGAGCTTGTCAACTCCTAAGGCCTTTGTGAATGTCGGCAACCTGAAGGTTCGTGCTCATGTGTTATAGGTCGACATCTCTAGCTTGAACACGCTCTCGAATGAAGTGATAATGCACTTCGATATGCTTCGTGCATGCATGGAACACGGGATTCCGAGCCAGATGAATATTGCGCATGATGTCGCAGTATAGGAGAATCAGATCGTTGATGGGAACACCCAGATCCTTCAAGATTCTTTTTAGCCACACGGTGTCAGGAATAGTACTAAAGACAGAGGGGAATTATACTGGAGGTAGAGGAGGATGAGTACTATGAGTACTTGAGAGGAAAAGATGGTGTGTTACTCACGAGAGAGAGAGAGAGAGAGAGAGAGAGAGAGAGAGAGAGAGAGAGAGAGAGAGAGAGAGAGAGATAGATTATATTATCGTCTTTGGAGGTCAAATATGACCTATGAGACCAAAAATATTACATTTCACGTTATACGTGTGAAAGTGAGTAATGACTCTCGATGTTCGAGAACTTTACCAATGAATGTTGCAATCGAGAGTGCACATTGTGGTTGTGAGAGGAATTCATGCAAAGATTGGGCTCGATCGAAGAGATGTGGAAAGCATGGTCGAATATGATCAAAGGCAGAGCATTGTATCAAAGTGTGATACTCAGACTCGCGAACTTGTTTAGGGCAAAGTGTGCATAACCGACCACTCTCATCACTTGTACCCCAACGCCTTGTTTCACATCGCAATGCATGAGAGCTAAGTCGCATGGAAGCAATGGTTCGAATGGCAGATAATGGTATGGGCTCTAACATGTATGGATGTGTACGATTTCCCCGTTCCGCAAAGAATATGGTTTTGTAGTTAGGTGCAACATGTGTAGTAAAATGTGTGAAGCGTGAGCCTCCACATTTGTCCCATGTCATGATACATTGGCGTTGCAAAAATGCCTCATTTACAGAGGAATCTAATGATGCATCATGAAGCAAGTCTCTTGCATCCCATCTACCAAACCATTTTTCTATATCTTGCATCCAACCATAACACAAAATTTTGCTTTTATGCGTCTTTTGGATCTTTTTGCTTGCTTCCCACGCAATTCTAGGAAGTCGATGTGAGGGACTTTTTTGAACCTTAAGCATGTATTCAACAACCCTTTCCATGGCCATGATCTCAATGGGAAGCGATCTCGTCTCAAGGAGGAGGAGGGTGTAGGGCGTTTGTTTCTTAACTTGTAGAAACTTGGTAAGAAAATGCTTTTGGACATTTTCAAACTCTTTCCACATAGATTTAGGGATGCTACCGCCCCATACTTCCACCCCATAGAGAAGAACCGGTGTCACCAAAGTGTCGAAAAGATATTTCTTGAGGACCCAACACTTAATATCTCCAAGATTGCATGTGTTCTCAAATGCATAGTATGCTCGCTTGCTCGCCTCTAAGCGGCGTGTAGCACATTCATTCCATCTATGATTTGAAGGAACTTCAAGGCCAAGATATTTGAAGCTTTCCACACATTCAAGTGGCTCATTGTTGTACATAATGCATGGTTTATCTCTTTTTTGGCTCTTCACAAGCATAATCTTTGTTTTAGAGCTATTGACACTTAATTTAGTATGCATGCAAATTTTTTCCAATGCCTTCATAAGCTTTTGTGCATCTCCTAAAGTATTTGCAAAAAGCACTACATCATCTGCATATAGCAAAAGCATAATCACAACATTCCCAATGGCAACTTCTTCAACACATTCTTCCTTTGCAAACTTGGTAACCATTTCTTCCAATTCATCAATGCATAGACCAAATAGTGTTGGTGAGAGTGGGCATCCTTGCTTAACACCAATAGTGCTTTTGAAAAAATCTGAAAGTTTATCTCTCATGCGCACACAACATATAACCTTCTCATAAATTCGGGAAATTGCAAGCATATATTCACGTGGCACCTCAAGTTCTTCCATTCGCCTCCAAAGATGCTCACGAGGTACCATATCAAAAGCTTTCTTGAAGTCTACAAAGCAACAATATAAACCTTTACCTCTAAGGCGACTTTCCTCCATTAATACTCGAAGGGTGATAAGGTGATCAATGGTGCTATGGTGTTTCCGAAAGCCAGCTTGTCCATAAGCTCTCTTACCACTTTTTTCAGCCCATACACTTATCTTTGATTCCATTATACATCCAAATAGTTTTGCCATTAATGAGCCAACCATGATGGTTCGATAGTTGTTTACATTATTTATATCTCCACCTTTATGTAAAGGTTTGATCCAATTTGTAGCCCAATCGTACGACATACCATGTTGCAATGCATCATTAAACATATCGCTTATCCATATATGTGCTTCCTTTCCCGTCCATTTGAGCATTTCAGCTTTTATACATTGAAGATCGCTTGCCTTTCGAGAGGCCAATTTCTTAAGTCCTATGCATATATCTTCAATTGTAAAGAAGGGAGGCATATGTGAAAGAGAACCATAACACATCATCTTTCCGGCAAGAGATAACTCATATAAATTCTTACAATGCATAGACAAGTCGTGAAGAGTTAAGTCACCATAACTCTCGACACGTTTTCCCTTTAGATTTCCCCAAAATTTAGCACATGCATGTGCTTTCTCTTGCGTTTGGATAAATTGTTGAGTAACTTCCCATATTCTTCTCTTTCTTTGAATAAGCCTTTTATACTCATGCAAATGCTTTTGGTAATTCTCTTTATCCTTAACTACATCTAAAACCATAAGGCACTTTCGAACTTCACGACATTCTTTATCAAACCATTTTTTCCTAAGTTTCTTGGTGCATTTCCAAGATGTGTGGTTGGTCGAAAAATATTTGTTTGTACAGGAGAGAATGACTTTCTTGAAAGCTTCCCATTTGCATTCTAGTGTGGCACCATGTTGTATCTTTGTCATTTGTAACATATCCTCAACCATCTTGGAATATATGGGTGCTCGCTTAAGGTTCATGCTCAAGTCTGGTTGTTTATTATCTTCAACAGCCTTCTCACAATCAAACCTATACATACATTTGAGATCAATACATAAAGACCTATGATCGGATTCTAGTGTCCATTCACCAAGTGAGAATTTATGTATACGATCCAAAATACCTTCGGAAAGTAGCACATAGTCAATCACACTATTTCCGTTGTGTTTTCTACATGTAAAACCATTAGTGTTGGGCCATAACGAAATACCATTTGCAATAAGCAATTCGGTACTATTGCACATTTGTAGGAGTAACTTCCCAAATTGGTCGGGATCTTTTTCATCGCGAGAAGAGCGGCTATACATTTGTATATCCTCTTGCATCCTTGAGATATGTGGCATGAAAGATTCTTGTGAATCAAGTTGGAAACTTCTTGTACGAGCATTCATGTCACCAAAGACAATAACTTCCCCTTTGGATTTGAAATAAGCAATATCATCTTCTAGATTGGCAATCGGTTGATCTTTATCCAAACAAGCATAAACGTTAGAATCTTGATGAGGAATGTAACATCCAACTACAAAAGTGGGCAAATCCTTAGGTGTTTCTATTTTGAGCCATATGTAGCATTTATTTTCATCATTTTTTATGATTGACACATATTTCTCTATTTCCTTCTTAATCAAACATGCCACCCCTCCTTGTCCTCTTCTTTGTCTTGGATTTTTCTTCCATATCAAAGAGTGTACATTATAGTTCCCTAAACCTTGAATCCTTTGAGTATCATGCTCCCATGTTTCAACAAGAAGTGTGATATCCGAGTCATCGGTGAACTCCTCTATGCCAAATCCAACATTCTATGGGTATCCATTGCAATTCCAAAAGCATAGTCGTAAAAGGCGTGGGTTAGTCTCATAGATCACGTGTCCCTATTTGCCTACATTTCCATCTTTAGGCACATCCTTACCCTTGTTTTTCAATCTTTCTTCATATGCTTTACGAAGAGCATTTTGTTGTGAGATAGTACGATCTTCACTCACAAAGCATTGTGTACCTTTGAGGTATACCCAACTATTTTCGAGTATGATCCGCCGCTTTGTATCATCTGTCATTGTGCATACAATAGGCCTTTCTCCGGAGCGAGTAACACCATGTTTCCCAACTCGGTGTGCCCCATATACATTCACATCTGACATCCCATAATGCATGCTAAAAAATTCTCCAATGGCCTTTCCAAGGGATGCGGGTGTTTCCATACTCTCTTCTTTAATCCCACAGACGACAATGTTCTTTGATCGTCGTTCACGTTCTTTCAATTCTTGGACATCTATGCTTTCTATATTCTTCTCTTGATGCATCACATGCACATTAGATGAGTTTGATAGCACATCCCCACCACATACGTCGGCCCATGACTTCGTTGTACATACATTTTTCATCTCACTTACATCTCGCCTCATTGTGTCCAATTTTTCTTCTTTTAATGCTTCCTTTAACTCAATCTTGTTAAGGCGCTCATTTGTTTCAAAAGAAGCTCTTTTACATTCTTAAATATCTTCTTGAAGTTTTGCAACCACTTGTTTAAGACTTTCATTCTCAATGACAACACTTTGGAGCTTAGTATTCTCTTTCATTAACGTCCTAATCTCTTCACCTTGCTTGTTTATGGTTTCTTGAAGAGAAATCAAGTGACTCATAAGCATTTTGTCCATTGCATTAGAATCATACCCCCGAACTTTGCGGCGGTTTTACGAGTATTTGCCATTGTAGGGACAAACCCTACGGGAAAAGAGAGACAGAGAGGGAAGGAGAGAGAATGTACCTTTCACTCGATTTAGGGCTTCAAAATCTACCTTCCGTTTGAGGAACCGTGGGGCAAAGATGGCTGCGGATGAAAATGCTCATAACTTCTCGCCACGGAGCAATAGAAGATATATATTATAAGGAGAAGGATACAAGAACAATTAGGAGGCTTAAGACTGACGTTGAATTGAATTGGTTCGAAATAATGCATTGTGCCTCTTTATAGTGTTGTGAGGAGTACTCCTAAAGTTTCTAGAATGATCCAGAGAAATATGGAATATACATCAATTTTCTATAGTGAAATAATAAAACAATATTTTTTGTATTACAATGTATAGCTTAATGGTAAGGCTTCAACCCATGTGATACAAGGTCATGGGTTCAAATCTTTGTAAAGTCATACTATGCTATATCATGACACTATCCCCCCTTAAGACAACGAGTATTACAAGTCGTCTTAGATTGAGGACTTGGTTTGTCAGGGTATTACATACTATGTTACATTCTCGACTAGTTCCCAAGTACGTTCACTTGGACTAATGGCCTAGCCAATCGACCAAATAGTAGAGCTTGTTGCGAACAATCTTGGAATCGAGGATGACAACAACTTCGTACTCCGGTCCTGCTTCAAGCTCGATTGGGGGTGGAGGTAATACGATTCAGAATAGTGTTGTTGTCTTGATAAGATTCGAGAAGAGACCTATGAAAAACCGGATGTATTCGTAGTTGTGAAGGTACATCGAGACGAAAAGTGACATCATTAATTTTCTCGATAATACGAAAAGGACCTAATCGTCAATAGTCCAATTTATCGCATGGGTGAGTAGTCTTGATGTGTCGTCGTAATAGCCATACCCGATCTCCAATTAAAATTGGACGGAAGCTGATGACAATCCACATAATCCTTCTGTGTTTATTAAGCTTGATGTAAATGAGTAGATATGTCTGCCTGTATCTTGCATAACCGCTCCAAATGATCCTCTACACGAGGATTTGTGGGTAACTATGGAGTTTTGAATACACATCACCGAGCATGATAGCCTGTATAAGCATAAAATGGTGTAACCATAGTCAATGAGTGGATAGAGTTATTATACACAAATTCGGCAAAGTGGAGAATATTTGTCCAATCATCTTGTCGATACCTTAGAAAACACTAAAGATATTGTTCCAGCATTTGATTTGTTCGTTCTGCTTGTCCATCTGTTTGAGGGTGATAACTGGAGGAGAGGTTACAAGTGACCTTGAGCATTTTGAAGAGATGGTTCCAGAATTTTGAGACGAATTGGGGTCCACGGTCACTGATGATACTATCTACGAGGTCATGATGCCGAAATACCTCATGCATGACAATTTCGGCGGTTTCTTCACTAGTGATTTCCTCAGTACAAGGCAGGAAATGTGCCATCTTAGTATATTGGTCTACTATTGTTAATATTGCATCGAATCCCTTTGAAACTGGAAGATCTGTGATGAAATCTAGAGAAATGGATTGCCACAACTTGCTTGGTATTGGTAATGGTTTCAATAAACCATATGGATGATGTCTTGGCATCTTTGCTCTGCAACATGCATCACATGTCCAAACATAGTCTTCGACAAATCGTCGCATATGAGGCCACTAGAATTATCGTTGTACTAAATCCAACGTTTTAGTACTACCAAAATGCCCAGTTGTATATGTGTCATGACAATTTTGGACAACTCGAAGGTGACAAGAACCATTATGAACATACAAAAGGTTCTTAAAGAATAGTAATCCATCATGACATTCGAATTGTCGGTGGTCTATACTTGGTTGTTGCGATTGTGAACAAGATGCCTGAGAGGGATCAATTTGTGCTAGAATAGCTTGAGTGAAAGCGCCTGTCTTCAAGTCTTCACGTATGGTATCGATAATGTGGGAATCCAATGGCGTGTCGAAAACCCACGTTGCTTGCAGTCGTGTTGGTCCTAGGATTATTTGCTTTTGATTATCGAATGTTGGATCACCGGGACGAGGTGCTAGATACGCGCCGTGATAATGCATCTGACTTCCCTTGCTGCTTCCCAGGACTATATGTAATTTTGAATTCGAAACGAGTGAGGAATTGGGCCCACCGAGCTTGATGTCGATTTAATACACGAGCATTCTGGAAGTAGGAAAGATTTTTGTGATCACTAAATACAGAGACTTGATGAGAAGATCCCTCTAAAAAATGCCTCCATTGTGTAAAAGAGTCCACTATTGCTAATAGCTCCTTGTCATGTATTTCGTAGTTGATTTCGGCGGTGTCAAACTTGCGCGAGTGGAAAGTCACAAGATGTAGCTTTTTATCATCGCCTTGTTGTGATGGAATGCTACCAAGGGCGAAATCCGACGTGTTTGCCTCCATGATGAACAATTTTTTTGGATCCACATGAGCTAGAATAGAAGCTAATGTAAATGCTTTCTTAAGACTCACAAAATTCGTGTCCGCTTCCTTAGACCAAACAAATGATTGCCCCTTCTTGGTAAGTGGTGTGAGAGGCAAAATAAGCTTTTGAGTAATCCTGTATAAACTTGCGGTAGAAATTTGCGAAGCCTAAAAAACATTGCACATCTCACAATAAACGTGGAGTCTGCCACTCTACCACAATTTTGACCTTAGCTAGATCCATAGAGATGCCTTCCGAAGAGATGACATAGCCTAGAAATTCCATTTGGTTGCAGTCAAAACTACAAGTTTCCAGTTTTGCATAAAGACCATGTTCTCGAAGTCGTTTTAGTACTAATAGTACATGAGAATCATGCTCTTCTTGAGTCTTTGAGTAAACTAGTAGATCATCCAAATAGATGATCAAATAGATATCCAAGATATCTCAGAATATATCATTTGCCATGTGCTAGAAGATTGTTGGTGCATTGGTAAGACCGAATGGCATAACCATATACTCGAAGTGCCCATATCGGGTGCGAAACGCGGTCTTCCATTTATCTCCTGGTTGGATCCGTACAAGGTTATGTGCTCCTCATAAGTCGATCTTTGTGAAGAATTTTGCACCATTAATCCCCTATTAATACGTTCTAAAAGACTCGAGATAAGGGGAAGTGCATACCTATTCCTGATGGTGACCTTATTCAAGCCATGATAATCCACGACGAGACGAAGTGATCCGTTATTTTTCTTGACAAAGAAAATGGGTGTGCCGGTTGGAGATTTCGAATGTCGAATGAAACCGTTTGCTAAATTCTCCTCTATGTAGGCTCGAAGGACTTCTAGCTCGGTTGGTGACAAGTTGTAGATCGGTCCCCATGGTGGCTCTTTTCCTGGTTGTAAATCAATGGGCCAATCATACAGTTGATGGTGAGGAGAGTACTAGCTTGTACCTTATCAAACACGTCGGCATAATGACAATACTTCTCTGGAAGTTGAATTATGGATTCCTCTTTAGTGGTGTTGGAAGGTTTTACTGATATTGCGAAGACAAACATTGATTCTTTGCGTCATTCCTCACACAATTGATGTAGCAAAATGGTTGAAATTTGATGAGTAGATCCTCGGGTTTGTCAATACCGGATTTCTCTTGTTCTCCAATCCATCTCTGGGTTATGTAATTCGAACCATGGTAACCCCAAGACAATTGGATGTTATGGACTACTAATTATATTAAATGATACTTCACACACCAATTTACCTAGGACAACCTGAATCGGCTTTGTCTCCTCTACGATATTTCCGGAAGCAATGGGACGACCATCAATGACTACTACAGATGTTGGGCAAGAAAGTTTTCTTAGGGATATCTGATGTTGGGCAAAATTCCTATCCATGAAGCAAGAATTGGCTCCAGAATCTAAGAGTGTTAAGACATGTACTAGAGGGGTACTTTTAGTACTAATTGTTACTTGAGCTAAGAACACATTGCTAACTTGTTTAGAGGGAATGGAACCATTAATGGGCTGCACAGATATAGGGTTGTCTAACCAAGGGCTCATATTTTGGCTAGACTTAGTCATTTAACTCTTCTTCTAATTGTCTAAGTACTTCAAATTTGTTCGATAGACTTGGGCTAGTAGTACTATTAGGACCACAATATGAACCATACGTACCATACGTGCATTCACATTCGCGTAAGAAAAACACCCTCAAAGAATGATAAATACCATGCTTTTGGATTAACTATTTATTATGAGGTAAATAAGCCTAAAAAATGAAAAAAACAAAGAAAAAACATTAAAAAAATGGGAATAAAACAAAACAAAAACACAAGAATGTTTGAATAACATTTGTATTCGTTTTTGAACGTAGGAAAATGAATGTTATGTTAGACGAACACGAATTTTACGTACTATGATTAGGACTATCAGAAACTCCTAATGAAATAGACTCGAGTTTAGTGCAAGCTACTATTTGATTTACATGTCTTCTTGGCCTATGTGAACAATTTACTGTTATGCCTTGGTCCTCCGCAATAAAGACATAATCGATTTGCTCGGCATCGTTGCTTTTCTTCTTTCGACAATGGTACACGACGACGTGTGGTGTCGATTTCCATCGGTGTTGGAGTATTTGCCGGAGATGCATTGTATGACTCCCTTGCAAATGGTTTTGTTGTGACAGAGGCGTATATGGGCTCTGACCTGGTCCTTGGCATTTGTAATTGGCGTTCCGAACATCGTTCGAAAAGCTGGTTATCACATCATACCGCTCGACTGATTGCCTCTGTGACATTTTGGTTCTTCAGGGAAAGTCAAGAGTAAGTCCTTGACATCATTTTGTAGGCCGTCTTGAAATTGCTCCATCAATGCTTGATCATCCTAGGGGATATCGAGGCAAGTAGACAGAAATCTGTAGCATAAGCGGAAGCTAGCCAATCACCTTGACATAATCGTCGGATTTTGTTGATTGTCGTCCTTATCCCATCAGTATCTCCAAAACATGCTTTAAACTTGCTTATAAACTCTTCAAAATTATTTAGTAATGGAGATTCCGTTTCTAACAACGGAGAGAACCATGCCAAAGCTGAGCCGCTTAGCAACGTGCCTACTAGACCCACTCGTGATGCATCAGTGGGATATCGGGAAGGATGCATTTGAATGACTGATCGTACTTGATTAAGGAATCCTTTGAATTGTGATCGCGTTCTATCGAATTTCATAGGAAGGCTGATATTGGGTTCTTTATGAATCCCTTGAGTACTTGCTCCTTGTTGTTGCAACACTACAATGGTTGCTTCAAGTTGTTGCACGCATAATGCTAGCTCTCCATCTTGTTGTTGCGTTTGCTGCTTTTCTAAAGAGATAATTTGTTGAAGATCCCCCAACAACCGTTGATTTTCTAGTTCCAATGCGAGAAACTTTTCTTTCAAGCATTGCAACTCCAAGAAAACGGATTGATATTCTTGAGCGCTAACAATTACCATAGTATTGGAGAAAAGAGGGATAAGAGGATTAGTATGAAGGAAGGGAGGAGTAAGGAGATAGAGAAATTCGGTTCAAACTGTCAGGAATAGTACTAAAGATGGAGAGGGAATTAGTACTAGAGGTAGAGGAGGATGAGTACTATGAGTACTTAAGAGGAAAAGATGGTGTGGAACTCATGAGAGAGAGAGAGAGAGAGAGCAATAGAAGATACATATTATAAGGAGAAAGATACAAGAACAAGTAGGGGGCTTAAGACTGATGTTGAACCGAATTGGTTCGAAATAATGCCTTGTGCCTCTTTTTATAGTGCTGTCAGGAGTACTCCTAAAGTTTCTAGAATGTCCTAGAGAAATCTAGAATATACAACAATTTCTAGAGTGAAATAATAAATAAAAACAATATTTTTTGTATTATAATGTATCGCTTAATGGTAGGGCTTCAACCCATGTGACACAAGGTCATGGGGTTAAATCCTTTTAAAGCCATACTATATTATATCATGACACACGACTTCACATGCGGCAAAGGCCACACCCCTATATTTGGCTTCTATGCTCGACAATGCGACTGTCAGTTGCTTTTTGCTACTCCACGAGATGGCGTTGTTGCTGATGGAGAAGACGAATCTCGATGTTGATCGTCCACCGACTTTATAGCCGGTCCAATTGGCATCTGTTTACCCTTCGAGTTGAACGATCGTGTTTGATGTTGTCGTGAAGAAAACCGGCCTCAGGCGGAATCAGTGAAGAAGGTGTATGAACCGGCCCTTACACGCGGACACAAGTATTGATAAGGAGTACATAATTGGGAATAGGTCGGCTGATGTAAATATACTAGGTAGGAAAGATTTATTATGTAGGAAATTGATGCATATCTCTGTCCGAAGGGACAGAGAATAAAGTGATGTGATCAGGATGTAACGGTCCCTCCCCGACGGCCTATAAAACGGAAGGGGAGATGATTGAAAGATTATTTAAACTTGGGAATCCCGAGGCTTTTTACCATTGGCCTACTCTCAAGAACCAAACTTGTCTGCCCGCCTGCCCGTAGCATCGAAAAGTGGCCCGGAGGCTTTCTTTCCCATCCATCCATTTGCTCGCCCATAGCTCTAGAACAAACCTCTTCTTTAAACTCGGGAATCTCGAGGGCTTTTGCCCACCTGCCTGCCCGTAGCATCGAAAAGTGTCCTGAAGGCTTTCTTTCCCGTCCATCCATTCGCTCACCCAATGTGGTATACTTGTGGAACGAGCGGGTGCACACCGGTGACACCCGGAGACCTAGAGACGAATTTTGGGCGCGGCGGGATGAAGAGGTTGATGGAAGAAGCAGTGGTGCGCCATGCGGAGGCCATCCATTATTCGGCGTTGGCCAGAATACGGGTCGGAAGCGAGGAAGGTTGAAAGATGGAAGACTCCGTATTCTGGCCGTTGGTGATAGAAGGCCTTGCCGGCGTACGACTGAGGAAGGAAGAAGCGGAGCATGCGGAGAAGTGGATTCGAGAGGTTACCGGATGGGATGACCTAGTCGAGGAGAAAACCGGATTCGTGGAAGCGGCGTGCCAAAACTACGAGGTTCTGGTAGAAGACAAGCGTGCGGGAAAAGCCGGAGGGGCCGGACCCTCCCAATGGTATGAGACCCGGTTCGGGCCGAAGCAGAATGATGCCGGTAACCTCGACACACCACATAGAACGAAGCGGGCCGGTTACCGGTTGAGCACGGAGATTGAGAGGATGACGGACCTGTGGAAGGTCCTCGAGGAGCGGATTCTCGACAACAAGGTGAAGTTGTCACTAAGGGAGGTGCTCGGGATCGCCAAGAAGGAGTTCCATGATTCCATCATGGACTTGGTGAAGCGTAAACGGCTCTCGATGGAGCCGGAGCCGGAGAAGCCGGTGGAGGTGCGAATGACGCACCTGGAGGACGTGGCCCTGGAAGACGAGTTGGCGGGGAGCCACTATTCGAAGTTGCACTGGGCAAGGGCTACTATGGAAACCCCTGTTTGGGTTGGGGACGTCCAAGAACCGATAGTGGCGCTGATCGACCACGGGTCGGAGATCAACTTGATGTTTATGAACTTCTATAAAAAAGGGGAGTTGCCGATCAACACCAAGCACAGGTGGAAGATACGCGCGGCAACACGCGCCACGGAGGAGCTGCACGGGGCCTATCCGAATGTATGCGTGAAAATCGGCGATGTCGAGATTGATCAACACTTCTTCGTGCAGGAGACATCCTCGCACCTGGTGATACTCGGCGAAGGTGCTAGATAATGGTTCAGCGTACGCATGCGTTAAAAGCCAGGATGGGCGACACTCCGTTCAATTTCTGACAGTGCGATCGAACCATGACTGTAATCGCGAGACCCTCAGCGGCGATAACCGAGGGGATTTTTAGAGAGGGCTATCAAGGCGTGGGGCCGTGATAGTCCAGACACTCCGGCGGAACCCCACACGTGTATTATAGGTAGGAAGTTTTGGGTCTCCGACAACGGAGGATGTACGATAGCCGGTGTCAGCGGCCGGGAGAAGAAGAGGGCAGAGGAACGGTTCAGAGAGTGCAGAGTCCTCCGCCCCGACGAAGAAATCAGCAGCGCCGTGGGGGCGGTCTCTTTCGACGACACCTTGGGGGAAATGGGAAAGGTGATCGATGAAGGCCTCAGTGAAGACCGAGTGATTCTGGTAAACTCGGTGGAGATATACGAAGTCATTGCCGACTTCGGGGAAAGGGTTAGGTCGGATCGAACGGCCTGCGTAGATACAAAATACAAGATTGTGGACCGGAAGGTGAGGCCAATCGCGGCTCCCTTGCCGGAGGGCAGCGGGGAGCGGAAAAGGGAGGGTCACGTTGAACCCAAGTTTACGGAATCCGGCCGGCATAGGACACCGGTTCACCGACATAATGCTACGGGAGCTCAAGGTCGGTGGGGGTGGCTTTCTACTACCGGCGGAGGAGGACCGGTTTCAGAGAATGCTCGGAAGGCACGAGAGGGCCTTCGCATTCGCGCTGAGGGAGATCGGGTGTGTAGACCCGACGATCGTGGAACCAATGGTGATCTTCACAATACCGCATGTGTCGTGGAATCTCAAGCCGATTCCGGTACCTAGAGCTCACATCCCGAAGTTGATGGAGCTGCTGAAGCAGAAGGTGGAGATGGGCATCCTCGAGCCGTCGAGTGCTCCATATTCGAACCGGTGGTTTATCGTACCGAAGAAGAATGACATGTTGCGCTTCATTCAAGACCTGCAGCTGATCAACAAGGTGACCATTCAGAACACAGGTTTCGGACCGACCATTGACGAGTTCGCGGAGGCCTTCGTTGGAAGGTCAATCTATTCGGTCAGTGATCTGTACTCAGGGTACGATAAGTTCCAACTAGCCGTGGAGAGCAGGGATATCACGACAATGTGGACTCCTCTCGGCATGGTGCGGATGTGTACCCTACCGCATGAAGGGACCAACTCGGTGGCACACATGGTGAATGCGATGAACAAGGTGTTGAGGGACTGCATCTCAGACATCACCATGCCGTTCATGGACGACATCTCGATAAAAGGGTGTCCGATGGGAGAGAAGGACGAAACGGTCGGGTTGGACGGATGTCAAAGATTCGTAGTGGACCACATCGGCGATTGCGAGAAGGTGCTTCGAAGACTTGAGGACGTGCGGCTCACCTTCTCCGGAGAGAAATCGGCTTTCAGGTAGTCGGAGATCCTAGTGGTCAGCCACTTGTGCGGGCCTTACGGCTGGAAGCCATCTCCGGCAAAGGTAGCAGCCATCTCCGCAATGAAGGAAGAATGTCAGTCAGTTACGGAGGTGCAGAGGTTCCTCGGTGCATGTGCGTTCTACCATATCTGGATTTCGCATTACGTGCAGGTCGCGGAGCCGCTCTATGGGTTGCTGAAGAAGGGGCATAAATTTGAGTGGGGCGAGGAGCATGTGGAATCAGTTCATAGACTAAAGGAGGCGCTAACCGCAGCACCGGCGCTCCGGAAAGCGGTTTACGGCAAGGACATCCCAATTTACATAACAGTAGACACGAGCCCGACCGGGATAGGATGGGTGTTCAGCCAGGAGGACGAAACTGGCATGAGGTTCCCCGTCTGGTTTGGAGCGAAAGTGTTGAGTAAGTGGCAGCGAGGATACACCTAAGTTAAATGCGAACTCTGGGGTATCGTTTCGGCGGTCAAGGCCGACAAAGACTACTTGATCAGGATGGAGGTGATAATCGAGATGGACTGCCTACCGATCCTTGGTATGGTTTCCGGATGCGTGACGCCGGACCTGGTGATGCTCAAGTGGATCGCATTCATCAAGTCCCTGAATCCGGAAATATGGCACATTTCCGGGAAAGACAACACTATGGCCGACATGCTTTCTAGAGCACGGTATGACGATGAGGACAACATGGTTTCGGAGGACAAAGAAGTCGGCGTGGACTTCTTCGAGTCGGCTTACGTGACAACAAGGGCAGGGAGCACTCTGGCACTTAACTAGTTCAATGAGGGCAAGTACGACAGGGAGTGGCACCAGATCGACAGGTTCTTGAGGACGTTGGCGTCGGACGCAATGTGGACGAAGGAAGAGGCTAACCAGATCCGAAAGAAGTCATACTGATTCTTCCTACGGGACGGGGACATATGGAAGCTCCCGAAAAAGAGAGGCAACGTTGTCGCGTTGTTACGCGCGTGCGTGGAGAACGAGGCGGGACCACCGGGGTCTTGGACCGAGAAATAGATGAGAAGGAGGAGAACGGAAAGGCGACAAACGCACTTGCACACGCATAAACACGGGAGCACACACGAATCACGGTCCAACA
The DNA here is from genome assembly GCF_043228905.1 of Azolla caroliniana. Classification (NCBI taxonomy): domain Eukaryota; kingdom Viridiplantae; phylum Streptophyta; class Polypodiopsida; order Salviniales; family Salviniaceae; genus Azolla; species Azolla caroliniana. Next base: position 7,710,631 of record NW_028230441.1, on the reverse strand, counting down.
ACACAACAAAACGAGACGACTAGAAGTCTGAGTATATGAACACGTATGTATATAAATATATATATATATATATTGAGACGGTTACAACTAACAGGCCGGCAAGGCGAACACTGACGCCTGTTCACTCACACGCAGAAGAGCGAGATGGAGACTCTGCCGGAAGCACACGGGCCTTCCACGGAGCAGAGTCAACCTCCCGAAAACCTGCGCAAAATGGCTATGGAGAGTGCCAGAGGAGAAGGGCTTGGTCCCAATCCGGCAACACTTCGTCCTCTCTAACGCGCGATCCCTTTTTCATTCCTCTCCCTCTCTTTTATAGCTCATGGAGGGAGGCCGTTATCATCCGTTACATCACGTTAATTCTCTCCCTATTGAATGCGTGCTACCTAGGATTTCACCTCAGTTGACTCGTACCTACCTACTTACTATATAACGAAAAGTGTGCTCGCGTGTAAGGGCCGGTTTACACACGCTAAACTCGGTTTCCGCCTAGGGACGGTTTTCTTCACGACATCCGCCCCCACCTAACCGCGCATCCACCGATATGCGCCAAAAGTGGGCTCTTGCTGGAGAAAACCAGCCCATGCTTTACTCCTCCTCTTTCGGATCGTCATCCGCCTCGGACCGCCCGTCGTCGCCGTCCATGCTTTCCAGATCCGGCCCGCACTCGTGTCGTTTCTTAAACGCTTTGACCCGCTTCCCGGCCACCAGCACCGCTAACCGTGTCCCGTCGAGTTCTGCGAGGTGGTACGTGTCGTTGTTGTTCGCGCTCGTCACCGTGTAGGGCCCGAACCACCTCCTAGAGAACTTTTGCACCGCTTTGTGCTGATTGTCGAGGCCCCTGTCGTACACCAAGACCCAGTCGCCTTCCTCGATCTTCCTTGGTCGCAACCGGTGCGTCCGGTTGAACCGGGTCTTGTTCCGCTCCCTTGCCGCCCGCAGCTTTTCCTTCGCTCGTTTCACGTCCTCTGGCCTCCACGGCTTCGTTGATTTCCTCTCCAGGGCCAAGGACTCCGCATGCCCGAAGTCGCTCCTCCGCCCTCTTCTTCTCCCGGCCAACAACGCCGACAATCGTACAACCCCCCACTGTTGGAGAACCAAAATTTCCTACCTATGGTACAGGTCTTCTTCCCTACTGTACATTTGTGGGGTTTTTTTGGGGTGTCCGGACTATCGCGGCCCCACGCCTTGATAGCCCTCTCTAAAAATCCCCCCGGGTTTCGCCACCGAGGGTCTCGCAGTTACGCTCATGGTTTGGTCGCACTGTCAGGAACTGGACCAAGTGACGCTCGTCCTGGCTCTTGACTCTTGCATAGGCCGAACCGTTGTCCAACACCTTGGTCTCCATCCGTGCCACCGTGATGTATGGTTCTCCTAGAATAACCGGATGTGAGGACGTCTCCTGCACGAAGAAGTGCTAGTCGATCTCAACATCGCCGATTTTCACCCATACGTTCGGGCAGGCTCCATGTAGTTCTTTCGTGGCGCGCGTTGTCGTAGTGTATTTTGTACACTACGTGAAAAACGTATATAGTATTAGATTCAATAAAAAATGAAGAAATAGAAGAAAATAGCAAAATAAATGGAACATGCATAGGGCAAGATTCGAACCTTGCACCTCCATGTTAATAATGTAATGTCTTACCATTACACTAGCATTTCATTAGTGTTAAAAATGTCCCACATAGAAAGGTAAATTCACGCTAGGATAAACATTAGAAAAACGCATAACAAAAGAAAAAGCTACACATACACATCTAGCGTGCATGATAAAAAACGCACAAGTTAGAAAAAGCATGATCACTTTAGATAAAGCATATAGTCTATCTATAGGAAAAGCATGGGGTCTATAGTTAGAGAAAAAAGCATGGATTACTAAGACTTCCTCATCACTACATAAGGATGGGAAGCACAATGTAATTGTGTGTGAAATATTTGGAAATTGGATATATTTCCGAAAACACCAACCGATTAATATAATCGTGGGATTCACGAAAATAATATAATCTATACTTGTGGGATTCACAAGTTTCTTATATCTTTCTTTCAATCTAAATACATATTCTTATCTAAATATTGATTAATCGAATACAATACACTCGTGGGATTCACGAAATTTCTATCTCTCTTTCTAATAATCTATCCATTACTAGCCTCATCTCATATTCTTCTTTCTCCTAGTCCAAAACCCCAGTGGTTCCCACCCGACTCACGCAACGATCCGGAGCCGAAAGGCACGACACAGTTGGTGAACCCGACGTGAAGGCGGGTGGCAAGGAGATGGAGAATCAACAAGAGGCGATGAACATGATGATGATAATGTTTGAGCGGATGCAACAAGAACAACGTGCGATGTCGGAGATGAAGGCGGCAGTAGAGCGGCTTCTGCGACGAAATGGGGAATTCAACGGTAAGGGTGTGTCACGCTACCTACGTGAATATAAGGCGGAGATGATGCAATATCGGATACCGGAAGGATTGCAAGTGATATCCTTTAGTCGGGTGGCCTCGGACGAACTACAAGAGAGAATCCACAAGATACAACAACAAAACTCGACATGGGAGTCCTTTGAAGAAGCTTTACGGGAGGCATATGACTATGAGAGATGGACGGGACGAGATCGACGAGAATTCGACGAATGGGTGGCGTCGGAGAAGACTCACCGAAGTGCAACGCAAGCGTTCCTAGAGTTCGAGCATTGTTTTGCTCGACTCTCGGAGCGGGAACGAAGATTGGTGGGAGAAGATAAAGTCTTAATGTTCATAAGATCGATCGATCGGAAAGAAAGGATGTGTCGAATACATGTGTATAATGGACGTATTCACACCATCCCGTTTCGGCCATTTATGTAATTAGCATAAAGGGTAGTTGCCCTAAGTCGGTCACTATATATAGTGACCTTGTAACCTCTTTGTGAGGTTGGTTGTTGTATTATTGCTTTGTGAAATAAGAAACTCTTTTGTGTCTCTCTCTCTCTCTCTCTCTCTCTCTCTCTGTGCAACGACCTACACTCTGTCATACGCAGGGAACAAACAGGAATCGAGTGCTTCAAGATCTTCCGCACTGACGACATTGCTTCAAACATCTGGTATCAGAGCCTGCACAGTAGTCGGTCCTTCAATCCGCTGTCGGCCGTCGTCTCTGCATTCGGTTTCCTGCGTCATTCGAAGAAAGAGAGAAGAAGAACAAAAACGAGGTTTGCACCTCATCGCGTTAGATCCCCTTGCTTGGAGTAAGCCAGCAGGTTGTACTCTGTCCCTTGTGATCGTAACCGCTCGAGGTGAAATCCCCTTGTGCAACTTTGACAACAACCCAAATTCGTGCTTCATCTGGCTGATCGACATTCGGGAGGATCAGTCGGATCCGTCTCTCTCGTCGCTGCAGTCACCCGAAGCCGAATCGGTCCAGATAATCGGTTTCAATAATCGGTATTCGGCATATATATCCGAAGCGAACCGGGCTCACTCCGACTCGGCGACATTCGGGAAGACCAGTCGGTTCTGTCCCTCAGGTTACCGTAGTCAATTCGAGCAAGTTCAACAATACATATATCCGAAGCCGAACCGACTCGGGTTCAAATCCGACTAGAACGATATCGGGTGAGCCAACAGGCTGCACTCCAACAAGATTCGTAGTCAACTCCGAACCGAGCTTCGTCAACCGAAACCAAATTTGATGGCATCAACATCCGGCTCGTCAGAAATGAGTCTACGAAAGTTCGATGGATCGAACTTTAACTTCTGGAAGGAGCAAATGCAGGACTATCTCATAGTCAAGGGGCAAATCGATCCCATCGAAAATGAAGAACCTCCAGAAGGATACAAACCAATTGAGTGGCAGAAGCTGGACAGAATCGTCCGCGCCACGATTCGGATGCACCTATCGGAATCGGTATACTTCACGGTGCAATCGTGTACGACAGCATTCGAACTGTGGAAAACACTGTCGGACACTTACGAAAAGAAGGTCGCCGCAACGAAGATGTTTCTGATCCGGCGCCTCTACAACTTGCGGATGAAAGAATCCGACTCGGTTCAAGCACACCTCAATGAGTACGAAAGCATAAGCTCCCAAATCTCGTCACAGGGGACGACAATCGAGGATGAACTCAGAGCAATGATACTCATGAGCAGCCTTCCCTCATCATGGGAAACTTTCGTCACAACCGTGTGCAACGCGTCAACCACGGCTGTCAAATACTCCGAAGTCACGAGCGCAATTCTGACCGAAGCAGCTCGGAGAAAGTCTTTCGCCAAAGACTCAACAGACGACGCCTACGTAGTACAAGGTTCGACAGACCGATCGAACATACGAGGACGAGATTCCTCACGGCCGCCGAACAATCAGCGAAGACGGAGCCAGTCACGGGATAACCGAATCTGCAACTATTGCAAGAAATCCGGACACATCAAAGCCGACTGCCGCGCACTCAAGAACAAGAACAACAAGAAGAGTGGCCGGCATGAGGAGATCAATTACGTCAGCTTCTCGGCTGATGTACTACCGGACGACCCGAATATACTGTCAATCGAAAATCCAGTCGGATCCGAAGTTCTGCTCACGACTGAAGAATCGAGCACATGGCTCTTGGATTCGGGCGCGTCATTTCATGTGACTCCTCATCGGTCCCAATTTCGGCAATATACGATCCGTCACTCCGACTCAGTTCGGGTCGGCAACTCACAACACTGTGACATCATCGGAATTGGCACAGTAGAGCTCAACCTTGCAGGTGGCTCTACACTTGTACTCCACAATGTCCGACATGTACCCGAGCTCTCAAGGCCATTGATCTTAGTCGGACAACTAGATGAAGACGGCATTCGTGCCGGTTTTTCTTCGGGAGGGCGGACACTCCACAGGGGGAACCTCCTGCTTGCTAGAGGACCCAAGATACACTCCCTGTATCCGTTACATGTTACGCTCAGAGAGGGTAACCTGTTTTTGGTGGACATCCCTGTGTCATCACTATGGCACCGAAGATTAGGACACCTCAGCAAGGCCGGCATCACGCATCTATCCAGAGCCGGGTACATCCCCAAACTCTCCTTCTCCGACCATCAATTCTGCGAGCATTGCCAGTATGGCAAACAAGTAGCCGCATCACACCCGACATCAGCACCAAAAGAAACGAGACCTCTCGATTTAGTCCATTCGGACGTCTGTGGCCCAATGCCGAATCAGTCTCTAGGCGGTGCCTCTTACTTCGTCAGTTTTATTGACGATTCGACTCGAAAGGTGTGGGCTTATCCAATTCGCACCAAAGATCGTGTCTTCTCGATCTTCACCGATTGGCTCGCTATGGTAGAAAATCAAACCGACCGAAAGCTGAAATGCCTTCGGACCGATAATGGGGGAGAGTTCAAATCCGACGAATTCGTCAAATTCTGCCGACAACGCGGCATCCGACGTGAATTTACGGCACCACACAGTCCGGAGCAAAACGGGATTGCAGAACGAATGAATCGGACAATCCAAGAACGGATAGTTTCCATGCTCCAACACTCCCGACTGTCGGATGGCTTCTGGGCAGAGGCTCTACTCACGGCAGTACACATAATCAATATGTCGCCAAGTAGACCTCTAGGACTTCAAATTCCTCAGGAACTATGGATCGGCAGTAAGCCGAATTACGACAAGCTGAGGATCTTCGGATGCGAGGCGTACGCCCTCATTCCGAAAGATGATCGCCGAAAACTTGCACCTCGGTCCAGGAAATGCATTTTCCTTGGATATGGATCAGACGGCGAAATGGGATACCGACTCTGGGACCCCGAACGCAGACAAATCGTTCGAAGTTCGGACGTTGTGTTCAACGAGTCGGCTATGAATCCATCAGTCGAAAAACCGATCGAAGTCCGAAGGGTAACATTCTCCGATGTGCCGACCCTTCAAGAAGGCCCCGCTCTCAACACACGGTCAGCTTCACGGGTAGCTGAACCTTATACTACCGACTCGGACAACTCTGACTCGGCACAGCCGAATGATTCGGTTTCGGACCATCCGACCTCGATACCCGATGCGACCAGTCCAATCATACCTCGACGATCCGAGAGACTGTCGCAACCTCCGGAGAGGTATTCTCCTGGAATTTTCTTCACCGACGCCGGCGAACCGACGTCTTACGAAGAAGCATCGACATCTGTCGATTCGGCCACCTGGCATCTGGCGATGGAGTCGGAAATGCACTCCATCCGGGCAAACAAGACTTGGGATCTGGTCGAATTACCTAGGAACCGACGTGCTCTTCCTTGCAAGTGGGTTTATCGACTAAAAGAGACGTCTGATTCGACCACCCCAAAGTACAAGGCCAGATTAGTTGCGAAGGGCTTCCGACAAGAATATGGCGTCGACTTCGACGAGATTTTTTCACCAGTGGTGAAAATGACAACCCTTCGTCTTCTGCTCGGCGTCGTGGCAGCCGACAACTTGGAGCTGATTCAGCTAGATGTCAAAACAGCCTTCCTCCATGGTGATCTCGAGGAGGAAATTTATATGGAGCAGCCAAAAGGCTTCGTGGCAACTGGCCAAGAACATCTAGTCTGCCGACTCAGGAAGAGTCTATATGGCCTCAAACAGGCACCGCGACAATGGTACAAGAAGTTCGACGACTTCATCCAATCAATCGGCTTCTCCAAAAGCGATGAGGACCATTGTCTCTTCACCAACACAGCTCGAGATGGATCACCCATCTTCCTCATCATTTACGTGGACGACATGCTAATTTCTGGACGCCACGCGGGCGAACTTGCCGATCTCGTTCGGCAACTGCGGTTGAAGTTTGCCATGAAGGACCTCGGTCCGGCACGACACATCCTTGGCATGAAGATCAGTCGGCACCGCGATAAACGACATCTTTTTTTGTCTCAGACCGACTATATCGGACGTGTCTTGGAACGCTTCAACATGCAATCAGCCAAATCTGCTTCAACCCCACTCCCTATGAATCTTCGGCTCTCTCAGCGAGACTGCCCGACATCCGGTTCGGAGGGGGAAGATATGAAGTCGGTACCGTATGCACCGGCAGTCGGCTCCCTTATGTACCTGATGGTCGCGACACGGCCTGACATCTCTCATGCCGTAGGAGTCGTTAGCAGATTTATGCACAATCCTGGCCGATCGCATTGGAACGCAGTCAAGCATGTGTTCAGATATCTGGCTGGCACAAAAGACCATGGCATTCTTTTCGGACCGAACCGAACCTCAGGCGTAGTCGGTTACACCGACTCGGACTTCGCCGGCTGTATAGACAGTCGGAAATCAACAACCGGATACTGCTTCAAATTCGGCAATGGAGCAATCTCGTGGAAGTCGAAACTTCAGGAGTGCACAACGACCTCAACGACCGAAGCAGAATATGTAGCTGCGTCCGACGCAGCAAAAGAAGCTTTGTGGCTCGGTCGGCTGGCGCACACGTTTCGACAAGTCGAACATGACTCGGCTCCAGTTGTCTACAGCGACAGTCAAGGTGCTGTTGCCTTGTCGAAAAATCCGGTTCACCACAACGCCTCCAAACATATCGACGTTCGATATCACTTCGTTCGGGACTGCGTCATTTCAGGGAAAATCGGTCTAGAGAAAATATCCACAACCGATAATGTCGCAGATGGAATGACCAAATGTCTCTCGGCAGACCGTTTTCGGTCTCTTCGGCATCAGATGGGCGTAACGACAAACCAGTCCGGTTAGAGCCGGACACAGAGCAGGATGGTTCCCGACAACCGACATCAGCTCCTTAATGATCGGCTTCAACTGTTCCGACCCGACCAGTTCGGTCTTCTGTCTTCGGATCCTGCCGACTCGAACAAAGCTGATATGTCCGAGAACCTAAGTCTATACCTGTAATCTTAGATAACCCATGTATACGCCCATTACGGGGGAGTGTCGAATACATGTGTATAATGGACGTATTCACACCATCCCGTTTCGGCCATTTATGTAATTAGCATAGAGGGTAGTTGCCCTAAGTCGGTCACTATATATAGTGACCTTGTAACCTCTTTGTGAGGTTGGTTGTTGTATTATTGCTTTGTGAAATAAGAAACTCTTTTGTGTCTCTCTCTCTCTCTCTCTCTCTCTCTGTGCAACGACCTACACTCTGTCATACGCAGGGAACAAACAGGAATCGAGTGCTTCAAGATCTTCCGCACTGACGACATTGCTTCCAACAGGATGGACATTGGGATCGAACTCGAAGATGATGACGGTGCGAACGGCCTTACTGAGGATTGGGCTAAAGTCGAAAGGGTATGCCGAAGACATGATGAAAGGAAGCTGAGAATCTCGTCAACAACGACATGGCCCATGAAGGATGGTCGATTGAGGAAAAACGATGAAGCCAATATGAAGGCCGAAATACAACATGATGGTACCACGGGAGAAAGAGTGGAACAAGACACCCACTCGTCTTGTGAAAGAACGATGGCGAAGGATAAGGCCGATAATTCAAGTGTAGAAGGAAATTTCGGGATACAAGTATCCGAAACATCGGGTCAAAAAGGGGTAAGCATAATAGATGTTTGCATAATTGATGCAGATAAAGAGTGTGAAGCGGATGTGATTAAGGAGGTAGCCACAAAAGACGAAATCGAATCGGAGGTGGCTATGGACGAATCAATGGCGGATTGCCATATCGAGACTTCCCCACCACTGATTCCAGAGACTCCGGCGGTTGCGATCGAAAGGCAACGTGAGACCGAAGAGACGGAAGGTGGCGGAGAGAAAACGAATGTCGAAGCTGACGAATACGATGAAGAGATAGCCGAGAAGAATGCTAAGGGTGAAACTACGAAAGAAGGTAATACCGAGGATTCATGCCAACAATATCTAGAGACTTCGGCGGTTGTGTCCGAGAACCAACGTGAGACCGGAGAGACGGGAGATGGCGGCGAGGAAGGTAAAGTCGGAAGTCGGTTCGGATGGAAAATGATCCATCCGAAATTCCAATCTAAAAGAAAGTGCGACAATGCGGAGGTCGGGTCTACGACGGGAGAAGCGCGTAATACAGAGCACGCTCTACGGCGAATAAAGAAACGCGTGTTATGGCGAATAAAGAAGCATGCGCTACGGCGAGAAAAGAAGCATGCATTACAACCACACGAGGACCGAACAACGAGCACATATCGGAGGACCTACGTAGCGAACAACGGAAAGAAGTGTCGAAAGTCGAACCGGACAAGGCAGGTGAAAACGAAGAAAAGAAAGCAAATCCGGACGAAAAGAAAAGAAAAGAAACCGACCCGAAAGAGCACTGAATCGGTAAAAACCGATCAACCGAGTCCGGATCGACCGAATACAAATCGGAAAGGAAGCCGAACTAAACGAAAGACGATCCGACGAGACCGAATCGGAAGTAAGCTAATCCGACTAAACCGAAAATCCGAAAAGAAGTCGAGATTGATGAAGAAAAGAAAGAGGGCAAGAAAAGATACCACCGCGGATGACAAGGACCAAGCGGGCCATGCAAAAAGCGAACGAAGACTATGGTGGATCGGATGTCGACAATGGTTCGGGTGGAAAGAATGGATGTGCTCCAAATGGAGAGACAAAGTCAACATAACAAGAGAAGTCGAGGGTACTACGAGCCGGCAACGAAACCAATCGGGTAGAGACTGGACGGAGGAGACTAACAAACACCAACAACTTCGGCACATACCGGAGGATGTGCGGGTTTGGAGGGGGTGAGTGTCGTAGTGTATTTTGTACACTACGTGAAAAACGTATATAGTATTAGATTTAATAAAAAATGAAGAAATAGAAGAAAATAGCAAAATAAATGGAACATGCATAGGGCAAGATTCGAACCTTGCACCTCCATGTTAATAATGTAATGTCTTACCATTACACTAACATTTCATTAGTGTTAAAAATGTCCCACATAGAAAGGTAAATTCACGCTAGGATAAACATTAGAAAAACGCATAACAAAAGAAAAAGCTACACATACACATCTAGCGTGCATGATAAAAAACGCACAAGTTAGAAAAAGCATGATCACTTTAGATAAAGCATATAGTCTATCTATAGGAAAAGCATGGGGTCTATAGTTAGAGAAAAAAGCATGGATTACTAAGACTTCCTCATCACTACATAAGGATGGGAAGCACAATGTAATTGTGTGTGAAATATTTGGAAATCGGATATATTTCCGAAAACACCAACCGATTAATATAATCGTGGGATTCACGAAAATAATATAATCTATACTTGTGGGATTCACAAGTTTCTTATATCTTTCTTTCAATCTAAATACATATTCTTATCTAAATATTGATTAATCGAATACAATACACTCGTGGGATTCACGAAATTTCTATCTCTCTTTCTAATAATCTATCCATTACTAGCCTCATCTCATATTCTTCTTTCTCCTAGTCCAAAACCCCAGTGGTTCCCACCCGACTCACGCAACGATCCGGAGCCGAAAGGCACGACAGCGTCGCTGCCCGTATTTTCCAACCGTGTTTGGTGTTGATCGGCCACTTCCCCTTTTTGTAGAAGTCCATGGACATCAAGTTGATTTCTGAACCGTGGTCCACCAACGCCACCACCGGCTCCTGGACATCCCCGACCTTAACAGGGGTCTCCGTGGTCGCTCTGGCCCAGTGCGGCCTCGAATAGTGGCTCTCCGACAACTCGTCTTCTAGCGCCATGTCCTCTATGTGCGTCGTTCGCACTTCCACCGGCTTCTTTGGCTCTAGCTCTGTCGACAGCCTCTTCCTCTTCACCAAGTCTACGATGGAGTTGTGGAACTCCTTCTTGGCAATCCCGAGCAGTTCCCTCAGCGACAACTCCACTTTGCTGTCGAGGATACGTTCCTCCAGGACCTTTCGTAGGTCCGTGGTCCTTTCGATTTCCGTGCTCAACCGGTATGCGGCCTTCTTGGCTTTATCCAGTGCGCCGGTCGCACCGGCCTCATTCTGCCTTTGACCGAATCGGGTCTCGTACCGTTGCGAGGGCTCGGCCCCTCTGGCTTTACCTACTCGCTTGTCTTCCACCAGAGCCTCGTAGTTCTGGCATGCGGCTTCAACGAAGCTCGTCTTCTCTTCGATCGGGTCACTCCACCCGGTTACCTCCCGGACCCATTTTTCCGCGCGGTCCGCTTCTTCTTTCCTTAGCCATGCGCCGGCGAGGCCTTCCAGCATCAACGGCTAGAATCCGGCTTCGTTCGTCTTTCGGGCCTCACCACCTCTAACCCGGATCCCAGCCGACGCCGAGTAGTGGACGGTCTCTGCGTGGCGAGCCGCCGCTTCTTCCATCAGCCGTTTCATACCCCCTCGGCCGACATTCAGGTCTAGGGCCCTTCGGGTCTCGCTAGCGTGCACCCGACCGTTCCATAAGTACACCACGTTGTCTCTCATTGCCTCGGCGAAGTCCCTGCAGTCCTTCCGGGCATGGCCGACCGCGTCGCACCACAAACACCGGTTTCCAGCCAAAGGCCTTCGATCACGGGCCTGTTCGCCGTCGTCCCTCCGTGCCATCTCCTTTGGAGGTCCTTTACCATCCTAGTCAGCTCCTCCTGACGAGCCTTTGACCATGCCGGTCGAAGTTGATCCGGTCTCGAGCCAGTCTCGGGTCTCTTCCCTTTGCGCTGGCGGGGTTGGCTCGAGTTTCCCTGTTGCTATAGAGCTCGCCCTTGTTGATCCTTTATCGACCCACTCTCGTCGTTTGTCACAATGGCCATAGACTCTCTTCACCACGGCCCAGTCAGTCGTCAGGCCATCATCAGTCTCTAGCAGGAGACCCACTTGCTCCCGATCCCTCGCATCCACCGACTTAACGAACATTAGGATGTGACTTGTGTCTAGTACAGTCCGGTCGAGCGCCGAAAGACGCGCTGTCGTGCCTTTCGGCTTCGGATCGTTGCATGAGTCGGGTGGGAACTGCCGAGGTTTTGGACTAGGAGAAAGAAAAATACAAATAAGGCTAGTAAAGAATAGGTATAAAGAGTTATAAGATAAGAATCTCGTGAATCCCACGAGTTTAGTATATTTAGTCAATATTTAGGTAGTAAGAGAGAATTATTTTAGCAAATTCGTGAATCCCACGAATATTTTAGATTGATTGATCATAATAGAAAAATAATTAACAACCCTTTATATATTTCTCTCCTCATATAAGGAAGGAAGAGCTAAGCATGGCTTCATGCTTTTTTTTTTACAAAAAGTGTTCATGTCCACTAAATGTGCATGTGATACTTTTTTATTTCCTAAGTATAGGGCTCATGCACGCTAGATGTGCATGAGTTATTTTTAGTGTCTCGTGTTTTTTCTTTTTCATACTGTGTCGTGCCTTTCGGT